>NW_016690447.1:944390-1062383 GCF_001604755.1 Lepidothrix coronata | reverse complement strand
GTCGGTCGGCAACAAATTATGTGTTTAATGTATGTAAGAAATCAGTCTTTTCACCCAGGTCTGTCATTTGAGTGTGAAGTGTGACATATGCTACTCTTTGGGGTTGGATGGGGTTGGAGTACACAACACTGGGTTTAAGGGAAGGGATGGACTATTCCATCCCGGTGCTGCTCTGGTTAAACAGCACCAGCCAGCAGCAGAGTTGAGGAAAGGGGTCCCAAAAGAAGCTGAAACCCACGTAAAAAGGTTTGACTCTTCTAGGACAAGCTATTAATAGGAGCAAAGAAACGTTGGTTGGAGGCACTTCAGGAGGGTTTCTAGTCCCAAATCCCCATTGGATTGGAAGAGACAGAGCTAGTCAAATGATGGCTGATTGGGAGGTTCAGAGCTAAACAAGACTGATGTGTTTCCAGAAAGCTGACATGGATCTGTTACTTGATTTACCATAATTTAATCAAGCTGATCATTAGGTTAATTTGAAGATCTGATGTAGAATAAAATGCACTGGAACAAGTCAACCAGGGCTGTGGAAGGAATTCTTCCCATTGCCAACTCAAAAATCAATACAAAACAACCACTGAAAATACGTGCTCTGCAAGTACTCATTGGGGAAACACTCTGGCCCCTCTGTGCAGGAAGACAAGCCAGATGACACCCCTTCTTGGACTAACCAGCAGTGAATCTCTGAGCCCCCTCTCCAACCATCTCTCTGGCTTTACTTAGTTACCTAGTTCAGTTATTAATATGCATTATATGGGCACTGGTGAGGTTTGATTGTTCCCTGCCTCACTGTTAGGACTTAGAGATATCCCACAGTCAATAAACGAGACCAATCTTGGAAACTTTGCCTGAGGTCCTACTATTGTTTTCTCTTGGAAGAGAAGCATGATTGGGGTTTGGAGGTAAAGCAGTTTCTGTGCAGAAACCTTGCTCTTGCATGAGCAAGGTGGGTACCCAGAACTCAGGGGGAAGGGATACAGCCTTAGTTCAGAGCCTAAAGAACAACAGGGCCTCACTAACTATGAGACACTCGGGAGAAATAAAAAGGAAAATGCCCTGATGGACCTCACGGTATCCAGAGAAATCAATCTGGGGGGTTTTCCTCATCTCACTCCTCTGAAGGCGACCTCCTCCTGCCCTTCACCCTGCCAGGGCCTTTCCATGGGAGTTGCCCCTTATCCTCACCCTGCTTGTTATCCTTCCAAGGGAGTGGTTATCTGCTCCTCTCACCATTCCTGGGCAGACTTTAGCCAGTCCCCTCCTCTGGTTCATCACGGATTTTTCTGACGTGCTAGCGTTTCTCCTCCTGCGACTGCAGACAGGCGCCGGGGAGAACGTGTGCCCCAATTCCAAGCCCGTGCTGGGCAGCCCTGCTGGGGCCGGTCGGGCAGAGCTGTCTCAGGAAACAGGAGCGAGCTCAGACTCGTGTGTGTGCCGCGTTGGTTTTCCCGCTGTGCTGCTGCTGGGCGGGTTGGACCCACCGCACACGATACCTGCGCCCGCCCTGCGCAGCCTTTCCCCGGGGCTGCCGGAGCTCCCCGGGCCGCGGGCAAGTCGCCGCTTGCAGTGAGCGGCAGCTTCCTCAGGAGGGAGAGCAAACCGCTTTCTCACCCTGCTTCCCCGGTTGCCGTTTGCTCCCCCCCTCGGTTCCCATCACAGTCTGGCCCCAGCCCTGGGATCCATTTCTCAAGGGCCTTCCCCGGGTTTGGATCTCCCCCTGATGCCTGGCAAACCGGGACGAACATTCTTACAATCCCACACTCAGTGCCACCCGGGGTTGCCTTTTCTTCGGCTCGTTGGCTGCGTGTCACAACCCGAGTGGTTCCACGTGTCACCTCTACCACAGGACAGGGAACGGGGCTCTCTGAGGTCATCACATTCGCTGACGTGCCAGGCTGAGCCAAGTTAGACACGAGTGAGCAAAGCCCCTTTGCCTTGAAAATGAGCCCGGGGGAGCTTGCTACTCACAACGGGGAAATTTTGGAGGGGAAGCAGAATCAGGAAAAGGTCTGCTGGGAGAGATACACCCCCTGTATGGATACCCTGTGGCTGATGTGAGGGGAAGAGAGGCAGTGGGAAAAATGATACAGATACCCCTCTCCAGGGTGCATGGCTGGCATGAACACAAAGCAATGTGCTGCAGGAGGGACAAGCTGCAGAAGGTTTTGGTGGCATTCATAACATGGCAATGGGATGGAGAGAAGGCTCCAGTCATGGACTGATGAGCATGTAGGGTGCAAGGATCAACATGGGTGAAGTCCAACTTCTAGACTTGTCCTCCTGAACCTACACCCCTGATCAATGCTGGGTGACATTTCCCACCTGTCACCCCTGCTGGGGTTCAGCTCACGGTGCCTACGAGCCCCTGCAGGGGGGGTGTGTGACAAGGTGTTAGTGCCATCACTCGTGGCACACTGAGCAGGGTATCCCCATCCCACCTGGTCTGGCCCACCCACACCGGGCTGTGCCATCAGCTCACGCACCCTGAGACACAGCTCAGCTGTGCATTTACAAGCCCCCCCCCAGCTGATGGGGATCTTGCAGAGCTGCCAGTTGCATTCCAGCTCGTTATGTTTTAATTTAGTCAATCCATAGGCTGCCTATTGTGAGGATATCAGCACTGAGAGGCAAAATCCAAATCCAGAACATTGCAGAGGAACCAAACTGCCAAAATGCAGAGACAGAGAGACAAAGTAAATCTGTCATAAGGCAGTCCTGACAGACCTCCCACCCTGAGAGGAGCCAGTTCCCAATTAGCACAAAGAACTTGGGCGAAGAGGAGGAACAGATTCAAAAACAAATGAAAGGGACCAAAAATGGTCAAGAAAAGGCCAGTGGAAATACTCAGGTCAGTGCTGTGCCACATAGCACAGGGGGTGTCCCTCTGTGCCTTGGAGCTCTCCCCTGGCACTCCCCTGACCTGCCCCAAACCTGCCCCTGCAAATCTTCCAATAATTCTGGGAGTGATGGTCCAAGAGAAGCTCCTGTCCCTGCCTGGCATTCAGGACACTGATCTTAGCCTTGGTTGCAGCCAGAGATGGGGGAGTAGACAGGTACGAGGGGAGGCTGTGTGGGTCATGGGGTGTCAGGGATGTCGCAGATGCTCATGGGGAGAGGGTTGCTGGAAGGAATGGACAGGAAGCTACCCAGGGCACTGACAGGACAGGAGCCAAACTCCCTCCCAAGGCTCTGTACACAGCCAGAGCTGCATTTTGTCCACGAGAGACTCTGAAGACATGGACAGCAAATGGCCAGCAGAGAAACCACTGCCTTAGTGCTTGTGTGGGGGCAGCAGGGCAGCAGTGTCCCTGAGGTTCCATTCCCTGGGATGCGTCCGAGCTGGGGGCACAGTGTGGGTGGGCACTTTGATGCTCCCACTGCCCTTCAGTTCTCCGTCAGTGCTGATGGACAAGGAGGGAGAGCAGGGCAGGGGGGAGGAAGAAGGGAAACAAAAACCTCTCCAGGGGTATAAATCACTCAGGCTCCATCGCTATAACACTACTCCAGCTGAACATCTGCCTGTAGAGCTGGAGGCCAAAGGGATGTTGGGTCTGACCTCCTGCATAGCTCAGTGTTCCTCAGCGACTCCCTCCCTGTGCCAGGCTTGAGCTCAGACAGCACACTAAGAGCTGCTTCCCGTAAGAGCTTCCCACCCCGCTCCTGCTCACATCCAGCACTGCAGCTTGCACTGATCTTGCCGTGATAAAATAGTTTCCAACTCACTTTGAACTGTTCGGGCTCTAAGTTCAGTCCATGTTTGCTGGCTGCCTCAGATGGGATACTTGGGATGCTGTTGGGGAAGGAGCTGACATCCACATGCTGCAGCCCCTGGTGAGTGGTGGAGGTGGATTTCAGCTCCCCTGTGAGGATGTGAGACCCCCACATCAATGCTGCCACTAACCCTGACTCCTCATTGTCAGATCAGTTTGTGCAAATGCTAAAGCAGTTCACAGAGTCACAGAAGCACAGAATATGCCAGGTTGGAAAGGACTCACAAGGATTATTGAGTCCGTCTCTTGGCCCTGCACGGGACCATCCCCAAGAGTCACACCCTGTGCCTGAGAGGATCATCCAAATGCTTCTTACACAGCATCTGGCATAGCAGAGAGGCCAGACAAAAAGAAGAAGGTCTGGGGAAAAGGGGGTCACCAGCTGCTGTCAAAGAAGCTCACTGAACTTCCCAAACCAGCCAGACACCAAACATCATCCCTTCCCAACATTTTTCCAGTCTGCCTCATCCTAGTCTTGCTCCTGGTGGGCTCCTTGCCCTGCTCCTGCCCTCCCACCACCTGCCCCTTTCCCTGGGTGCCCTTTGGCTTCCTGCACTCCCTGCAGTCCTCTCTGTTCCTGACTAACCTAAACAACTCCATGGGCTTTATGAATTTTTTCCCCTTGCTGCTCATCCTGGTTTCCAGAGCATTGCAGACTGTGCAGATCATAACAGCTATATTTAAGGTTGCCTGACAGTTTCCATGATATGACCCATTGTTCAGTTGCTTACAACACTGCCAAACTTTAACCCTTTGGGCTGAATACCTTGGAATGGTTTCATCAAGAACAAGTTCAGTCCTTTTGAGAATCAAAATTAGGGGGAAATACTTGGTTTCTTATTAAGGGTTTGCTGGAAAGTCTGTCCTTCAGAGATCTGCAAGGTTGTTTGGGGAGGGGTCTTTGGTCTCAAGGGTCTTTTTGTCTTCACTCTTGCATGTCTCATGACAAATACAGCCAATTACACAAGGGTCTGAAGAGCAGGTTTTCTCAAGCCCCTCTGAAGCTGAGCTGTGCAGGGCTGTCCCCCGTGACTGCTGCGACTGTCCCTGGTGACGGCCCCTCTCCCTCAGCCCAAACCAAGCCCAGTGGGATCACACTGCTGCCCCAGTCCCTGGCACTCCCCCACGACCCTGACCCCTGAGCCCTGTGCCAGGATGCCACCTCAGCTCTGGGGTAGATAACAGGGACCCTGCCTCTTCCAGGCTGTTGGTGCTGGGACACTGCAATGCCTGGCTCGCGGGTCTCCACATTCCTGTGCCATCAACAAGCTGCTGATGACCCAGCAGGACAGGCCCTTGCTGGTGAATCCATCCTGGGTTTGGGTGCTAGAGGGCCACTGACTCTGTAGTGACCTTTTGTGCATCATCTGCTGGTTTTGTTGTCTTTTTAAAAAAACAAAATTGCATTTAATTATTGATTTTCCCCCCACTTTTAAACATATTGTGTGCTGCAGTGCCAACGTGATTGTGTGTGTAATGTCACCACAGCTTTGCTTTATCTAATCACACGATCTCGGGGAACAAAGTAACATTGTGCAATTAGTAAAGCTGGTTCCTATAGAAAAGATAAATAAAGCATGCATTCATGTGCCCAAAGCTCTGCCATGGAGCATATACACATATCAGATTAAGCAAAACCACACAGGCATTTCTACGCTGCACCTTCGTATCATCTCCCTTCACTTTTTACTAAATCCATGACAACAGCTGACAGCACAAAATCCAGTAGAAAAACTAGAAGCCCTGTTGTAAGTTTGCACCAGGACAAAAAAGTCTGACTTTCCTTCCTGCCTCCAGGTTTTGACCCCTGACTGTGCCCCAGATGATCCAGCTCCTCCAGCCACCTCTGATGAGGGATTTTCGAAAGCCTGTGCAAACTCTGCCAGTGATTCCTCTGTGCCCACTGTTTTGACATGCCCAGAGAACATTAACACAACCTTTGTGTAAACAGTGCCAGGCACATGCTGTCCTACCACTCGGTCCTCGATGGCCAGTGCATGTGAGGTTCCTTGATCTCTACAGAATTTGTTACTCACAGACCCCACACAGGCACCAGAGCCTCATCCTGGATGGGGCCCTAAAGTTCTTGCCAATGCCAGTTATATCCTGTTCATCTCACCATAGTTAAAAAACCAAATCCACACCTCAGGCACTAACACAAGGGCTCAGAATGAACCCTGGCTGTAGCTGATGGGTCCTGCACAAGCTGTGTGCTTATCCCATGTGCTGCAGAAACTGCCTGGGTTGCTGAGAGAAGGCTATGGCTGACAGAAATACCCAGAATTCAAAAGAGGTTTGCATGCAATTCCCTGGCCAAAAAGCTGACACCACTAATTCTTCCAAATTCCATTCAGACTTTTTCCTCAACAATTAAACAACCATGTGGAAGACAGGCAAAAATGGAGGAAAGGGATGAAAGCTCCTGTGTCTCTCCAGATTGTCCTTTTGATTGGTGGAGAACTCTCCCTGATCACCCACCCACTGCTGCAGATGACATTTTGTGTGACTACCCTCCCCGTGTGCCACACAGGAGAGCACCATGAACTTCTGCCCCCCAGGTCTCCCTTATAATTCCTTGGAGAACATGGAACCATCACTGGCTCTTCCTGTCCTCTCAGCAATAATATTACACAACTCACTTCTAAAGAATGATGGGCTTTCTTGTAGTCATTCTGAAATGTGAATATTTTATAACGAATAAAATGATCACAGCAAATTCCAAGTACAGCCAAGGAGCTCAAAATGATCCGATCATGTTTCCAACCATGAGACCTTTGGAAAGAGCCCCAGAAAGAGGGGGAAACACATTAATTTTATGTTTTAATATTCAACAAACAGAGCAGCCTCTGCAGAGCAGCAGCGTCCAGTTGAAAGTGTCGAGGAGTTTATTTTTCTTCAAACCTGCAATGGGGCCGAGTTTGGGACTCTCTGTTTAGCTTTTCAGCCTGTAGTTACATTGTGTAAACAGTTTATTTAACATCATTTTTGGCACTTCTTCAGTAAACCCACCATAATAATCCTACTGGCAGACCAAACAGATCACAGATTAGCAGACAAAGCTGCTGTAAAACACCAAATTACCCATCCCCTGCTTTCCTGTTTTCGGGACATGTGAAGTCCTGTACTTAGCCGTGTTTATTCCTCGTTCCATGGCTGCATCACCAGGTCATGGAGCTGCTCCAATTAATGCTCCACCTCAGCCTCCAGAAGCATTGAAACAGGGAAGCGCTGTGGGGGAAGGATTTTTCGGCTCTTTTAGAAGCTCATAAAACGTTCTGGGGTGCTGGCTGTTGCTTAACAGGGAAGGTATGTTGGCTTGATCCAGATTGGAAAAGACTCTAGACTAATGCTAAAGTCACCTATTGCTTACATTTCATTTTAATGTGCTTGAGTTCAATAAAAGTTTATCATCTCCATTAAAACGGTGCCTATTGAAACTGATTTAATCTCGTTAGCACAGAAAACCACATGAAAGGAATCAAGCTCATGGACAAGATTGAGCACAGTTACTTTTGGAGCATAAATTACATAAAAGCAAGGGATAATCAGCCAGAGCCACAGAGCCTGTCACCTGCATTACTCACATATTTATGCCAGTGCACTTTGCTGGGGAAGGTGCTGGGCACGGGCCATATCACAGCCGGACTGAGCATCTGCCAAGGGATCGGCTGCTTAATGTCACAGCATCAACATGCTCCTAAAGAGCCCAAGAGTTGTGGTACATTTGAACAAACAGTTGTCACATGTAGGGGTGCTGGTCAAATGTCTACTGGCAACAGGACAGTGCAGCTCTAAATCTCGCTTCAGTGTCACCCCGCTTTCAGCACAGAGGTGCTCTGCCTTTGTCAAGGGAGCTCCAGCTCCACCACTGGACCAGCTGCTCAGGGACTGCCCTTGGTGTCAGGAATGGGCTGTTAGGGCGGGCTTGGGTGCAGGGAGATGCAGCAGTGGGATTTCAGCTGGGCCCTCGTTGATGAGCACCAGCTCTGCCAGGCTCTCCAACGGGCACTGCCAGCACTGCTGGATACTGAGATATTCTGGAGAGAGGAGGGATGGCCCCACCTCAGCTGGGCACTGGGCACGGCACTGTGTAGGCAGAGATTGGCTCAGGAAGGTGTCCTGGGGCTACAGCCTCAGCTTGTCTTGTTGGTGATGAGGAAAAAGGAGTCACAGAATCCCAGAATATGCCGAGTTGGAAGGAACCCACAAGGATCATCGAGTACAACTCTCGGCCCTGCACAGGCCCATCCCCAAGAGTGACACCCTGTGCCCCAGAGAAACATCCAAACACTCCTTGAGTTCTGGCAGCCTTGGTGCTGTGACCCTGCACTCTGGTTTTCCTGGCTCCATCCCCTGATGGAGTGTCCTGTTTCCATGATGCTGGGGGCAGACTGGAGAGAAGAACATGGGAGCATAGTAAAACAACTCTCAGAAATGTGAAACCTGCTTGTGCCACCTCCCTCCACCAGCCTCCTGAAGCAGTGCCCGTCGTTCACCAGCCCCCCAGCCCAGGCACTTTGCCACCAGCAGCCACCCACCCCCTTCTGCTGCCCAGCAGAGCAGAGCATTCAGTGCAGGACATTCTCCCTGTGCCTGCAGAGCTGTGGTTTGCTGACAAGGGATTTCCAAGGAACAGGAAAGCTCTTGGTGTCTGGACAGTATCAACACCACACACCTCTCTCTCCCAGTTCCCCCAGCACGTTTCAGAAGGAAGCACTGGACTGTTCCCCTCCTCTCCAGTGTCTTGCTCTTTCGACAGGTACCTGCAGCCCTGTCACCCCCTGGACTCCTCACTGCTGCCCTCTGCCCAAATGCCACGATGGAAAAAACCTTTTCCTTCTCCTAATAGTCAGATAATTTTTATCTTGTTTTATTGGGAATAGCCTCATCTTTTGACCTTTCTGACACCCTGAGTCTGTGCACTTGGTTCTGACTGACTCCAGTATCTGGATATAAGGCACAGCTATTACCCAAAACTCTCTTTGGCACAAGCCCCACGTGTCTCATGGATTCATCCAGGTTTGGCTGGATGAGCTAAAGGCCAGGCAGGTGGGAACAGCAGTGGGCAGAGGGGCAGGCCTGGGAAGGTGACCACCTCTGCTGTGGAGCTTGCTCTTGCAAGCAATGATCGTAGGATCATTAATGTTTGAAAAGACCTCTAAGATCATCAAATTTAGCCATCAGCCCATTACCACCACTGTGTTCACCACTAAAACATGTCCTCAAGTGCCATATCCACAGGGGTTTTAAACAATTCCAGGGATGATGACTCCACCACTGCCTTGGGCAGCCTGGTAATGATTCACTCCTCCAAGCAAAGACTTTCCTAAGTAGTTCTTTCACAAACACATGTCCCAAAGCCCATCATGACCTGTAGACACCTTCAACACCCGAGTGAATGCACATCCCTCTGCACTCCCAAACCTCTCCCCTATGGGCACACTCACAGGGTGTGCCCACACCTACACACACACCCAGATCTGCTCACTCACTCGAGGCCTAGAGACAAACATGCACTGGAACAGAAATGCTGAGATGCCACATTTAACCAAACTGTTTGTTCTTCAATAACCTGGCAGGGAGGTGCCCATGGCATGTCAGGATAAAGTACAGGCACTGGATTAGGGAAGATTCTGCAGGATCAGCAGGAATGGAAGAGATGCCACGACTGCACTCCAGACATGCTGAGGCTGTTCCAGCCCAGTAGGGCACTGCCAGCCATGTGCTCTTCTGGGGGTATGTTGAATCTTGCTGAGCTCCCTAGGATGCTCTGGGTATGCCAGGGAAGCTCCTTTGGGTACCTCTGTCTTCCTTGGGCCCTACAGAACAAGTGCAGTTGGGATCTGCAGTGAGATCTGCCCTTCAGCAGTTCACTGTAACCATCCTCATCCTCACTGCAACCAGTGCTTGCCTTTCTGCCTCAAAGTGAGGATGGTCTGTCACCTCTTCCTGCAGCAAAGTGACACATGCACACAAGGACCTCAAACTCTGCATCACCTCAGAAGTGCGGAGGTGACCCAGAAAGGATGAGAGACTGAAACCACAGATGCAGTGAAGATGTATATACATATGTGTGCAAACACACACACTGAAGGGGATGTGTTCAACCAGGAGGCCCTGGAGCTCTCAGTTACCCCTTGCTGTATCAAGCCCCAAAGTCATCTTTCAACTGGAGGGAAAAGTGTTTTCTTCAGAACATACAACTCTGAGCCCAAGAGACACAGACAGCCTGTCATGTCAGCGTGGAGGAAAGGGACACTGGGCAGACTCCATCCTCTACTGTGGTAACACCCAAAATTGCTGTTTAGGCAACAGCAGGAATAGATGGAGAAATGGCAGACAACTGGAGTGAAAGGGTCTGATTTGTCAGGAAAGATTGAAGGAAGGGTTTGCAGCCTGCAGATCATGGTGAGGACCTTGGTCTTTGCTATAGCTCCTGTTTTGGAAAAACTCTTGGCTCAGCCAAGCTGAGTTTGAAACAGTGTGTGGTGCACACTGCAACCATGGGGAGCAGGGAAGATTTCCTTAAACATTGCTTGGAAGGAGGGAAAAAACCCTGCCTTTCTGCACCCCGAAGGGAACTGAGAGGGAATAGGATCTCCCCTGACAGCACATCTGCACTAGTCCCAGAAGGGGAAGGCTCCACTTGCTGTAGGAGGCTGGCACAAGAACTACTGCATTTACATTGGCCACAAACATGCTTGTGGTGGACATTGGCAGTCCTAATCACCACTGGTTCCAGCCAGCCTATGGAAACAGTGAGAACAAACACAAAGGCAGCCCCAGGCCCTATCTCCCTGTGCTCAACCTGTCATTGTGGCAGCCTGGCCACAACCCACATTCCTTTACCCCAACACCAGGCAAAGCTGTGCTCTCTGAGTAAGATCCCAGGCCATCATGCCTGTCTGTGTGTATGACAAAGCAAGGCCTTCCCTCTGCTCTTGCTGTTGTTTTGTTTTCCAGCTGTCAAACCCACTGCAGGTATGACCAGTGGGGATCTGCTCACCCGCTCTGCGGCTGCAGATGGACCCTCACACAGAGGATGAGGGATGAATTTCCCACTGACCACCATGGGCAAGTGTACCAATGGTCCTGCCAGCTGGCAAGAAAGGTGATTAATTAGTGTCTGAGCATCTCCCCAGACACCACTTACCCATTGGTGCCCTGTACTGAAGTTCCTTATGTTGAAAACCTGCACGTGCAACTCATTAATGCCTGATAGGGACCAGACCCTGGATTGCAGGTGACACCTCACAGCCACAGAACTCATGATGTTCCCAGAGAAGCACTGTGACTCAAAGCCCACTCGTGGCCCATGGGTGCCATCACAGCGTAGCCCCCACGGAGGCACCTCCAGCACCACCTCAGCAGGGGTGCAGGTGCAGGACACAGAGCCTTTGATACACAACAATTGCCAGTGACAGGAATGTTGGTGTCACTCAGGAGTTTTCATCTGAGGACATCGAAGCTTCTCACAAGGGCCAGGCAAGCAGAGGACACCTGTGCCTGGGTCTTACTCTGTTGCTTACTCAGATACAGGAACCAACTGCAATTAATTTATGTGCCTGCATCAGTTTTGATACATGCATGAAGCTGTGTCAGGCAGGCTCAGGTTGGATCTCAGCAAAAGGTTTTTCCCCCAGAGGCTGGTTGGGCACTGCCCAGGCTCCCCAGGGCAGTGGGCACAGCCCCAAGGCTGCCAGAGCTCCAGGAGGGTTTGGACAATGCTCTCGGGGACAGGGTGGGATTGTTGGGGTGTCCTGTGCAGAGCCAGGAGTTGGACTCGATGGTCCTTGTGGGTCCCTTCTAACCCGGGATATTCTATGATTCCATGAAAACATTTCAGGTCATTTGGATGTAAGGAGATCATGGTACCCCTTTGTCCTCCGAAACATTAACGAAAAGAAGCCTTTTCTCATCAACATCCCATGGTCAAAGGGGTCTGGGCAGGATTTACCCATTATTAAAAATCTCACTGAATATGGGAAAGTTCACAGAGGGTTTGAGCAAGATTTTCCCCCTTTCAAGTGACTGCCTGCATACACCACTTCAGAGGGAATGAACAAGCATGAAATTGAATTATACAGGCACCCACTTAAACACTTGAACCAGAACTTCTTCCCTTAATCTTTATGTTGAGGACAGGGTAAGACTGCAAAGCCATTCTCAGCATGACAGCACTTTATTTCTTCTGCAATCCTGGTAAGATACACAATTCACTTAACTGAAGAGCAGGGATTTTGAGCTGTGTGCTCCTGACTCTTTCTGTAAGCAACACAGCCCAGCAGTGCTGCCCATCACTATCAGACCCCCCTTAGAGATCAGCTGGTAATAGCAAATAGCCAGGGGCTAGTGGGACAGGAGTCTTTACAAGGCTCCTTCAATGCCAAGGCACCCAGTGATCCTGCAGAGACAGGAGAAAAAGGGGTGATCTGGAGAAAAGGCAGAGCCCCAAGCAGCCCATGTTCCCGTGGCTGGGCATGAGGTGGGCAATGCATCTGTCTTGTGCAACACACCTGTATCTGTAGGAAGATTTTGCTTCCGCCTTGTCCTGCAAACAGGCATCTTGGAGCTACAGAAAACCATTCTTGAGCTGACTTAAAACTTGTTATTCTCTTCTTGATTGGGGTTTCAGAAAAAAGCAGAGCTGTGTCAGGCTGGATTTATCAGAGGCACCAGCTCACTGCCAAAGATCTGTGATTCCGTGGCATTCAAGGAAGTGGCCGAGTGCCCCTGGCAGCTCCAGCGAAGTGAGGTGGACCAACATGTTGGATGTTGAAATAGTATTTTATAGAATCACAGAATCACAGACCAGTTTGGCTTGGAAGGGACCTTAAAGCCTGTCCAGTCCCACCCATTGCCACGGGCAGGGACACCTTCCACTGTCCCAGGTTGCTCCAAGCCCCGTCCAGCCTGGCCTTGGACACTTCCAGGGATGGGGCAGCCACAGCTTCTCTGGGCAACCTGTGCCAGGGCTTCACCCATAGGGAAGAATTTCTTCCCAGTATCTCATCAAACTCTTTGTCAGTTTTTCCTGTCACTCCATGCTCTTGTAAACAGTCTCTTCTCAGTTTCTGCAAGATTGCAAGTGTAAATCATTCTTCTGTGATAAACTGGAAATTATAAAACCCTTAAAGATGGCAGATGTGTTTGAAGCTGCTCAGAATGGGTTTCCTGACATGATTTCACAGGTCACAGCACTCATGGCAGTGAAGCGCCCTCAGAACAATGTGTTATCCTTCAGGCTGCTCTAAGCAGCAATGCACAGAGCTCTAATTTGATTAAAATAATGGTCTTTTCCTTTCACATCTGCCTCAGATTGCAAATCAGTGGGGCAGGTCCCAAGGTCTGTGCCAGCACATGGCAGGGGAAATGACACTGTGGCCAGGCTGCCCTCTGGCTGAGCCTCTGCCAGGGCAGAGGATGCCCTGCAGTCCATGTTGGCTGGATCACATCCTGATCTCACCTGAGCCTGTGAGGTCTAAGTCTACATCAGTGAGTGGCATTAAACCAGAGTAAAGTTGGTATAAGATTAGAGCTCAATCTACTTTGTTAGTGTTTAGAAAAGCAAATAAGTCTTATTTTAGAAGTCTTTTGTCCTCTGTAGCCCTCTCCAAAGCTTCTTTGATGCTGAATTTCAACCATTTTCTCCTGAAAGTGCTTGTTCAACACCACCTGGGAACTTCACACAAAGTTATTTAGCCTTGACTCCCTGAGTGCATTGATAAAGCAGACATAGCCCTCCTAACCACTGCTGGCCATGGGCACCCACCATGTCAGCTGGGACACCCCAGGACCACCTGTGACTTCAAGAAGCAATCTGGCTTGTCTTGCAACAGTGTCCTGGTGGAGATTCAGCAACAGCTGGGGCTCTTTAAACTGTGGTCTGATGAGCACATTGTGGTCAAAGCCCTCATTGGGGGGAGTAAAATTGGTTTTAGTAGGAAGGGACCTTAAAGCTCATCCAGTCCCACCCCTTGCCCTGGGCAGGGACACCTTCTACTAGCCCAGGTTGCTCCAAGCCTCGTCCAGCCTGGCCTTGGACACTTCCAGGGATGGGGCAGCCACAGCTTCTCTGGGCAACCTGTGCCAGGGCCTCCCCACCCTCATAGTCAAGAATTCATTCCACATCTCTAAGCTATCCCTACCCTCTGTCAGTGGGAAGCCATTCCCCCTTGTTCTGTCCCTCCAGGCCTTGCCACAAGTCCCCCTCCAGCTCTCTTGGAGCCCCTTTAGGCACTGGAAGGGGCTCTCAGGTCTCCCTGGAGCCTTCTCTGCTCCAGGCTGAACACCCCCAGCTCTCCCAGCCTGGCTCCAGAGCAGAGGGGCTCCAGCCCTTGGAGCATCTCTGTGGCCTTTTCTGGACTCACTCCAGGTCAATGTTGCTCTTTTGTTGGGGCCTCCAGAGCTGGAGGCAGCATTGCAGGTGGGGTCCCACCTGAGCAAGGGAACGGGGCAGAATCCACCCCTCCCCTGCTGCCCAGGCTGTGGGATCAGCCCAGCACAGGGGTGCCGTGACCAGGTCGTGTCGAGCTTCTCATCCACTAACAACCCCAGGTCCTTCTCCCCAGCACTGCTCTTCATCCATTCTCCCCCCAGTCTGTACTTGTTCTTGGGATTGACTCAGCCCATGTGCAGGGCCTTGCACTTGGCCTTGTTGAACTTCATGATGTTTGTACAGGCCCATCTCTCCAGCCAGTCAGGGTCCCTCTGGGTGGCCTCCCTTCCCTTTGGAGTAACAACCACTCCACTCAGCTTGGTGTCATCCACAAACTTAGACTCAATCCCACTCAATCCCTGATTTCTTCCTGCAACCTGTCCCAGCCTATGCCCATTGCACACCAGGAGCAGCTCAGCTGATTCACCAGCAGCCTGTCCCTGGGGTCAGGTTTGACCCACTACCGGGATTCTCTTCAGTCGTGCTGCAATTATTATTTACTCTTTCAAAAGATGGTAAAGCACATATTTGCTGCTGTGTTAGCTGAGGATGATGACCAGCCCCATGGCCGTGCAGGTTTGCTGAGACCCACACACCTGGCTAAGCCCATGAGAAGATCAAGATACTGTCAAATCTGGTTTCTGCAGGGGAGAATTACAGCAGAAAAAAGAGTTTCCTCCACAGCCCAGTGGCCCCTCGGTGAAGGTCCAGTCCATGTAAAAGAAATATCTCCTAGGCAGAATTTTTTAAGATGTTTTCCTAATATAAAGTATTCAGAGCTGGGTTTGCCGAGACAGAAAAATTTAGTCACTCCAGCATTCTGACCATGGCTTTGAAACATCAGAATTTTTTAGAAAGGGCAATAAATGTGTTTCCTCTCTTTGCATTAAACACTGTGCAGATTTCTGTCATGAGGAATGAAAACAGGAGTTGGGTCAGCAAATGATAATAAGCCTCCATGTTCCTTTCAGTGGGTCAATGCCAGATCACAGAGCCCAGGCCTGTGCCAAGAATCTGAGGGAGGTTTCCTGGAGCAGCTCTGAGCACGAACAGCCTCGACATGCTGGTCCCAGAGCCCTGAAAGGGTCCCCAACCTGGGAGTTACTGCTCATTTGCAAATGCCTGCAGCTCCTCTGGGCACTGGAGAGATCTGTCACACAGCACTGATCCCTGACTGGGCAGATATTTTGTCCCTCACTGGAGAAAGATCTTTTTGCCAAAGCAGGAATTATAATGAAAAAAACCCTAAAAACCAACAAACAAACACCTCATCTTTC
The DNA here is from genome assembly GCF_001604755.1 of Lepidothrix coronata. Taxonomy (NCBI): domain Eukaryota; kingdom Metazoa; phylum Chordata; class Aves; order Passeriformes; family Pipridae; genus Lepidothrix; species Lepidothrix coronata. Next base: position 1,046,898 of record NW_016690447.1, on the reverse strand, counting down.
TTCCCTTGAACTCTTGGGAGGATTTTCATGGAAGAAAACCAGGAGAACCCTTCAGAAGTAAACATTTCTCAGTTATTAAAAGCAAATAAATAAACAACCCTTGTCACATTCCCATGCAAACAGGAACACATTATTATAAAGTTTTTGTGAGAGAAAAAATTAATTCCACACAACCTCCCCATAGCTCCAGAGGCTTTTGGCCTTGACTGGATGTGCCTCCCTGCTACAGCACTGGAAGCTGTTTGCCAACACGTCCTGTGACACGTGTGGGGCTCTGGGGTGGCCAGGAAACCACCCTGAGCACAGGATTCATGGACACCAGGGACCCTGTTTGCACAAGTGGTGCTTTACCTGCTCTGTGTGCCACAGGTGTGTGACCTGGGTCCCTAATCCTGCCCACTGCACCTTGAGCACTGCCTTTGCTTCAGAAGGAGAAATGCCCTCCCAGGAGACATGGAGACATTACTCTGGATCAGGCACTGCTTGTCCCCCAGTGTGAAAAGGGGAGACCAAAGGCCATGGCTTTGGCAGCAGAGACTGGTTGTTTCTGGGTGACTTGTGGTGCTGTTCTGGGATCCGGGATATGGAGTGTTCCTGTCCAGCTTTATGGATGTTGGGATGGGCATAGTAACCACCATGTTGGGAGACATAACCTGTGCTTCAGGGGGAGAGGATGACTATTTCTTCTGCTGGCAGGAGCTGCACTAGAGGAGATGTTCCATCCACCAGGTGCTCCTGCCCCTCTGCCCAGCCTTGGGAGGCACATTTGGGCTGGGCCCAGCTTGGGCTCCTCAGCACAGCAGGGACAGGGAGCTCCTGGAAGGTGACTCTCCTACAGAGATGCCCAAGGGATGGAGCAGCTCTGGGAGCAGCAAAGGCTGAGGGAGCTGGGGCTGTTCAGCCTCCAGAGCAGAGCCTGAGAGGGGCCCTTCCCAGGGTGTGTCAGGGGCTGCAGGGAGGGGGCAGAGGATGGCCCAGGCTCTGCTCGGGGGGCCCAGCAATGGCACAGGAGGAACGGGCAGGAACTGATGCCCAGGAAGCTCCACCTGGACAGGAGGAAGAACTTCTTTGCTGGGCAGTGACCCAGCCCTGAACAGGCTGCCCAGGGAGGGAGTGGAGTCTCATCACCAGAGATATTCCAGAACTGTCTGGCCACAATCCTCTGCCATGTGCTCTGGGATGGCCCTGCTGAGCAGGGAGGTTGTACCAGATGACCCATTCTGGGACTCTGGGACTCTGGGGTTCTGTGATCCTTCTCTCCTCCAGCTGAGGATCTCACTGTCCTGGCATAGGGACTGGCAGAGGGGGACAGGGCAGGCTGACGGCACGGAGGGCATAAAAGCCTTTCCCAGAGCTGTGCAGGGCAGCCAAGCGAGGTGGGCTCAGCAATCTCATACCTTGCAGGAGAATTGCTGTTCCCAACAGGGAAGCAAGGTAACAACATACCCGGGTGGGTTTGGCCAGCTTCTTCTCCCCCAGACTATTCAAAAGAGTCAAAGGCACTTTCACAATGGGTTGAGCCATTTGAGTGACTTGGGAACACTGACCTCTTCCACCTCCCTTTGCTTACCCCTGGAGAGGAACACGAGATCATTGCTTGTCCTGCAGAGAAATTCCAGCCAAGCTTGTTACTCATTTTGGTGTTTAAAATTCCCGTAGATTATCCAGCTCTGCCTGAGAAAAATGTTCTTGGAAGCAGTGGAGTATTGTGTCTAGGGGGAGCAGTGGCTGCCCCCGGGGAGCTCTCCTCCTGCAGACCTTTCCTGCCAATTCTCAGTCCTAACTACATTGTTCCTGCCAGCTCCCAAAGCCCTGGAGGCCACATCTCTGCAGGAGGCTGAGATGGGCACATCCCCAACCTCCTGGTCCTCACATGGACCAGGGGGCATCCCATTCCCACAGCTGCAGGGGCACAGGAAGGCTGGTCCTACCACCTTGGCCTGTCAGTGAGGGGATTTGGAGGGTGTTATTTGGGCTTTGGCTGCATTTTGGCTGCAAATTTTTGTCATCTTACAGCTGCAATTCAGGAGTCCGAGAGTCACCAGGGCTTGCCAAGGCTCCAGGCTCTGCTCCAGGCTGAGGAGGACATACAAGGCAGCCTCTCCTGGTGCAGCCAAGGGTCCAATACTGCTAATATCAACAAGGGTGGTGCTTGTGGGGGGGAATTTTTGCATGGGAAGGTGTGGGCTCAGTCAGCAACAGTCCCCCAGCAGCAGCAGCAGGTCCACACTGCTGCTCTGGACCTTCAGCAGCACATTCCCTGCACTGGTGATACCAAAACCTGGCCTTGACTCCTGCAAAACATCTTGAAATCGGACACAGTACGGACACTTCTCCCTTCCCTGTCAGTACCTCCTTACTATCCAAGCCATGGTGTGCTCTGCGTGTCTCCTCCTGCTCCTGGAGGAAGGTGGAAAAAGCTACTCTGCTGATTCCTTATTTCCACCCTGGAATTCAGAGGTATTACAAAAAAATGTGGAAAACAAGCTCTGTGATCAACACAGACAGGTAGTGTCGATAATCTGTGCTCTAAACCCTTCGTGGCTCAGAGTTTGCCGAAGCCCAGGTTTGACTGCCAGGACTCTGCTTCCACTCGAGGATTTTGCAAGGACTCAGCTTAAACAGGTCAGTGATTCCTTGAAACGGGCTTTGGGAAATATTTTGCTTTATCCACAACGAAAAGCTTCCCAAAGCCACCATTCAGAAGTTCAAACCACTTCACTTTGGAGCAAGAGCTCACAGCCAGTTATATTTGGGAAATTTTGGTGACGTTTGATCAAATTCAATGTCTCTCAAAATCTGGGTTTACACAACACATCCCATGGAAAAAGAACATCTGTTCATGTGATCCCACATGTAATCAGAGTGCAGGCAATCAGAAAAATTTGGGAATTCATCCACAAAATTCAAGTAAAACATTTTGGCTTTGGAAAATGCAAATCTGTTAAAATTTAAATGTGCAAAAACACACTGACTGTTGTTGTTGTTATTTTGTTTGTTAAAAAACAAGAAAGGTATATATTTGAAGATCTCCCATGCATACAACTTTTCAAAAACCTTTCCAGGTTTTCTTTCCACAATGGCATATTGTTTAAAGTTTTAAATTGCTGCATTTTGGTTTTATTCTAATTAAAAAAAAAAAAAAGAAAAAAGACCAAAACTCATGTGAAACATTTCAAATTTTCTGACATATAAAGCTTTTCCTGTTCTGACCTGAGTAGTTTTTGAAATGCCCAGCTGTAAGCAAAAAAAGATACATTGACCATTTATTGGAGCATGGAGGAATTTTGTAAATGTCAGAAGGGATCACATGCTGGAGAGACACCTCCCACCTCATCCCCTGTCCAGCAGACCTGGATGGTCCTTTTTGGTGCTGAGCTGTGATGACAGCCTTGCCCAAATCCTTCATCCCACAGCCTCTTTGCTCACCTGCCCTTCACTGTTTCCACACGTGATATTGTTGTGATAAAGCTGTGAGTGCAGGGCTGGTGCTGTTGGTGTCCCTGCCTTCCTCCCACCCAAACAGGCTGGAGGAGCTGGAGGATCTGGATGCCTTCCCCATCCTGTGCTAGCTGTTGTAGTTCAGATATTTCCAAACAAACCCACATCTTCCCAACAAACCCAGGGGCCATGAGCATCCCCTGGCCTGTGACGTGGTGTCACTGCAGTCCCACGATTCTCACAGGTTACAAAGACAAGGGCAACACTTGGCATCTCCCTAAATTCAAACTCCAATGGTACAGGGCTCTCTTTCACACTCTCATCCTCTCTGGGTGGCTCAGGGCAGACCAGCAGCTCAAGATGCCATATGGACATGTGTCTGCAGAGGGCAGGGGCATGTGAGGAAGGGGAGCACAGGATGGTCATAGGGTTTGTCACCAGGAGCTGCACACTCTACTCTGAGCATGTGCAACAGCCAGGGACCTGCCTCTGCTCAGCATTCCGCAGGATGGGCCCAGATGTCTAGGAATGTCCAAGAGGGACACGTGTCCCTGTTACTGTTAACCTCAACCAACCCCTCCAGACAGCCTGTGCCACCCTGGAAACCTCTTTTCATGACCAGCCCATAGGCTGGCTGTGAGGACACAATGGCTCACCTATCTTCCTGAGGGAGGTAGAAGATGGGACACTGCTCCCCTCTGCCACAATCTCCATGCAGCTCTCTGGGGCAGACACCCTGCAGAAGTGCCTTGACAACCCAGGGCAGGTGACCAGGACTCCTTCCCAGGACAGGCAGGGGGCTCAGAAATGAGGGCATTTGATGCCTGGCTGCACAAGCTGGTATTGTTTGCCCCAGCTGTGGTTTGCAGGTCTTCATTCAGGCAGGAAGTATTTGCCTTTGCTCATCCCAGCCCAGCCCCACTGACCTGACAACACTGGACCAGTGCTGAAGGACAACTCAGGCATCGTGCAGGTGTGTATGTGAGCTAGATCAGAGCACAGACTTGAGGAAAGTTTCATCCTTTGGTTTCCACCAAGCTGTCAGTTCTGCCTGAGACAGCTCTGGCATTGACCACACTGAGGTGGTCACTGCTGGCAGCTGTTCACATGGACCACAATAATTCCCCACTGTGCCCTTCTCGCCTTGCATCCCTGCTGTGTTGTTTCTCTCCTAAAGCTCTTCTGAGCTCTCTCTTAGGCTAACCCTAACCCTAACTTTATCATCCAACAGTCACATATTTTATTCCCTCTCTTCAGCTTACCATGCTGCATCCCTGCTACTTTCTTGAGGACACACATTCCCGCTCCATCCCACGCAGCCCATCACCCTTGGGATCACTCCACTCAGTGCCCCAAAGCCATTTCATTCGCTTCTCTGGATCTTTCCATCAGCCTCTGCTCTGTATCATGCCTATGATGGCAAGAGCAGCTCTTTGATTCGTCTTCTGCATCACATCCATCACAGCAAGTTCCCATCCACACCTCCATTTCAAACAGTGACAGCTCCAGCAATCCTATGGGTCACACTGGCCCCATCCTTACTACTAAAGTAAAACCAGCCAGGGCCTATTCCCCAAATGGCAGGGTCTGAATTCTCCAGGAACAATGACTACACTCTCTTCATCCCAGAAGAGGCTTCCTGTCTTCAAACTGGGCAGGGTGACTGGGCTAGGACAGGCACTGTCCCTGGGCACAGGGGAATGGCTGGTGAATCCCCATAAACTCTGCCCAAGGCCATGCCCTGGTCCCCTTGCTCACCTGGACACAGCTGGCAGGTCCCAGACACACTGCTATGGCTGTAGAGAAACTGCATAGTGAAAAGAAGATCTCCAGATGCTGTTACTGCCTCCCATCCCACCTGCAGGGAGTGCTGATCGCAGTCCTGAAGGGATGAGACACTAACAGCAGGAGCAAAACTTCCACTAATGGGGAGAGCACTGCACCAGCCTGGGACACTCCAGAGATGGAAGCAGCAGCTCAGCAAAGTTCCAAGCCTGAATCTTCAGGAAACAGTCCTGTCCACAAGCTTAGCAGCAAACCCTGGCTGCCTTGTTCCCATCCTGGTCCAAATTCTCACAGCGTGGGTGGGTGGGAAGCTCCCTGAATTGCTTCCCCACTTGCTGAAATGGGCTGAAATTCAGAGCTGATCACATTTTCCCCTGTGCCTGTCAGAGCCCAAATGGGAAGCCCAGTAACCAACACATAAAGCTACTACTGATATCTGCACACTTGTTCCAGACAAAAGATCAGGAGACATATGTCATAAAAAGGCAGAGATGTCTTCCAGATGTTTTTGTGTGTTGGGTCTGCACAGATGTTTTCGATGTCTGCCCATAAATGTAAGAAATGTAAAACATTTGTGTCCCACAGATGTAGAGATTAAATTATGCAAGAGATGTGATAAATCTCTGGGTAATGCGAGAAGACCATGAACTATTCACATTCATTGTTTTTAGTGAAATCAGCCCCATTTTCCAGCATGCGGCCGTGAAGGAGAATTTTATTGTTGTTAAATGTGACTAAACATTGCGTAGGATGTTGAAAAGCAGCACACAGGGAACCGTATGGAATCGTATATTGCCGACAGGCTTCAGTGTGGGGCAAAGAGAGAGCTGAGAGGTGAGGGCTGGTGGCCCTGGGGGCTCGGCTGGGACACGGGGTGCTGGTGTCGGAGCAGCCTCAGGCCGTGCTGAGGCACTGCCTGTGAGGGCAGGACAGGCAGCCCAGAGCTGCACATTGGGGCTCTCCTGCTCCAAGACCACCCCCGATCTCTGTCTTCCTCCCACCACATCCTCATGTGGAGAGAGATGGAGCAGGGTGGGATGGGCAGGTTTGAGAGGGCAGGAAAAGGCAGCACATCCCAATAAGGCAGAGCTGGAAATGACCCCAGTGCCCAGCACTACCAGGGCACAAATGAGTACAAAGATGCTGTTGTTGGTACCTTCTTGTGGTATCACCTGCCAGTCAAGCACTTCACGCTAAAGCCCAGTGAACCTCTTGCTGCCTGAAGGAAGGTCAGGTGCCTTCTGCATTTCCAAACCGTGTTCAGTGCCAGAGTGGACTCTGCACACATCTGCTCAGTGCAGCACCTCCCAGACATAGGTGGAGCCAGAGTCTGAAGCATCCTGCTCCAAAATCCTGTGGTACCTCTGATCCCAACCCCACACACATCCTGGCACACCGAGGGCCCAGCCAACAGCCCACCAGCCTCACTGCACCCCCACCACGTCCCTGCCAGGAACAAGTGACACATCCCTGAGCAGCCTCGTGCCCTGCAGGCTGCTGTGCCTGTGCCCCCCATCTCTCCCCCCGTTCCAGCAGAGAAGTATGAGTTTTGTGTCTATCTTTGTCAGGCATGTTGAGAGAAACTGTGCCCAGATTTCACAGCTTCCACGATATGCCTTTTGCCTGGGGAATTTATTGCTCTTCTCCCTGAATGGCAGCCACAAGGGGAAGAAAGGTCCCTATTTTGGGGGATTGAAATCCAGCCCAGTTCTGTCTCAGCCCAGCCTGCACTGACCCCGCTGCAGTGCCTGGCTGAGGGGGCTGTGTGGGCACCCCCAAGGGCTGGGGGTGCCCCTCGGCCACACAAGCAGCAGCAGGTAAACAGACAACCCTCCTCTGCCCTGCCCCTCATCTTATCCTGTCTTACATCACATCTGGGGGAGAGTGGAACAATGTGCTCCAGGCTGGTGGTGTATTGTCACAGCTGCTGCCCAGCTAAACTGGCCTCTTGGCTCTGCTTGCAGCCCTCGTCTGTTCCATGGGGGAAGTTCCCATGGTCCCCAAGGCACCACTGATGCCAGGTGGGAGTAAGAAGTGCTGAGAGCAGATCCCCAGATTCCCTACAGCTCCAGCAGGTCTGTTGTCTCATGAGTTGGGCACTGGTGAGCTCAGAGATGTCATTACCATCTGCATCCCTTTTAATTTCACCAGTGTGGAGAAGAGCAGAGCACAGCAAATGTTTCCAAACCCTCACCCCATCCCTGGGCCTGCTGGGAAGTCACAGAATATGCTGGGACCTACATGGATCATCGAGTCCAACCCTCAGCCCTCTACAAGCCATCCCCAGGAGTCACCCCCTGTGCCCCAGAGGATCAGCCAAACCCTCCTGGAGCTCTGGCAGCCTTGGGGCTGTGCCCACTGCCCTGGGGAGCCTGGTCAGTACCCAACCAGCCTCTGGGGGAAGAACTTTTTTCTAATATCCAACCTAAACCTCCTCTGCCCCATTCCAAGTGCAGAATCCAGCACTTTCCCTTGTTGTACTTCTTATGTTTGGTGATTCCCAGCCCTCCAATCTCTCGAGGTCTCTCTGCAGGGCATCCCTGCCTCTGTCTCTCCTGTCACTAGGAAGACCTCAGTGTTTCCTCATGCCAGTGTACTAAATTCTTGCTTGCATCAAGGAAACATGACATTTTCTTGGGAATCCTCTCTGCTAAGAATATCCTCTATTTACATAATCACCCATGCGGGGGTGGATGGGAAGCAGGGCAGTGAACTGAATGTCCTTGGAAGATGTGTGTGTTGGTTACCATAGAGCTGAGTGGCTGATGAGTCTCTGCTTGCACTGATCATGTGTGGTTACAGCATTAGTGACTGTCCTGGGGGCTGGTGCTGCCCTGACACCTGCCACCCCTCGGGGCTCGCTGCTCCCAGAGCCCCAGCAGTGCTTCCCCTTGCATCCTGCCCGGAGGGCACAGAGCAGGTGTGAGGGGTGCACATGTTTGAGCGTGTTCTTGTGCATGTGAGGGTCTCCATTGTTTCCCTGGTCTCTTGTAATCACCAACATACAGAATCACAGAAGCACAGATTCATTAAGGTTGAACAAGACCTCCAAGACCATTGAGTTCAACCTGTGCCCGATGCCCACCTTGTCCCCCAGCCCAGAGCACTGAGTGCCACGGCCAGGCCTTCCTTGGACACCTCCAGGGGTGAGGACTCCACCACCTCCCTGGGCAGCTCCTTCCAATGCTTAACAACCCTTTCAGTGAAGAAATTCTTCCTGATGTCCAACCTGAACCTCCCCTGGCACAGTTTGAGGATGTTTCATCTTGTCCTGTCCCTCATTCTCTGGGAGCAGAGCCCAACATCCCCCGACTACCCCCTCCTATCAAGGAGCTGGAGAGAGTGAGAAGGTCCCCCCTGAGCCTTCTCCTCTCCAGGCTGAGCCCCCCCAGCTCCCTCATTCACTCCTCATGGGACTGACTCTCTCAATACTTCCCCAGCTCTGTTGCCCTTCCTGGACATATTCTAGCACCTCAATGTCTTTCTTGAAGCGAGAGGCCCAGAACTGGACACAGAATCTGAGGTGTGGCCTCACCAGTGCACACATCATCTACCCAACATACACATACCCCATGCCAAGCAATGCCAGCACTAGTGCCACATGTCAGAGCACTGCCACAACACAGCACCAGGAAGGGGCATTGCCCCAGAAGGGGAGTGGGTGTCATCTTGGGTACCTTTCCCTTCTTGGTGGACTTGGCAGTGTTAGGTTTATGGTTGGACTTGATAATATTAAACAATGCTGTGATTCCTCTCTGCAGTCTGGGTTCCAAACAGGTCAGTGGAAGCACGAGCAACAGGATGGCAGGGAGGTGGTAGCTGAGCTGCTGCAGAGAGAGACCTGTGTCACCTGTCGTGGCAGGTAAAATGGATCTTTCCAGGAATTAATTCCTCTTCCTACATCAACTTCAGAAGGGAGATCCTAAGATGAGCTCCCAGCTTCTGCTTATGAGCTCCCAGCAAGCAACTGGCTCTGTGTTTTGGCCTCCCAGATGTGTTGCTAGGGAGAGAGGATGGTTCCTGTGCACCTCACAGAGAACAGGCTGGTGAGTCAGGCCCTGAGGATATCTTGTTTGCCCAGAACAAAAGGTCAGGCAAAACCTTGGCAAGAAAAGGTTTTCCAGCTCCCCTGCAGAGGTCTGGGGCATGGGCATGTCCACACCCAGTCAAATGAATCTTGCAACAGAGAGGCTCGTTTCTCTCTCATGGACATGGCTGTCTTTGAGATGTTAAAAGACCAAAGCTGAAGGAGAAGATGGAAATTAATCTCCTCAGACTGAGACTCAGGAAGGCAAGGACAGCTTGGAACAGGAGAGAAAATAAAACAGCTATACTGTGTCAGCCCTATATCCCCCTGTGCCAGTGTGTCCTCTCCACTGCTGGCCAGTTATGTATGTTGGATCTCTGCTATGATGCTTCTCTATGCCATTCCCAGCCCTTGGGTCTAGTGAGCAAGAGGTTATCGCTAGACCCTCATGTTTAAAAGTCTCCAGGATTTTTCTTCGTGAATGTAATTGCTTTTTGAGACCAGTTCCAGTTTTGACCTTACACTGTCCCATAGAAATGAGTTTCATGAGGTTGTGTGAAAAAGTACTCACTTTTGTTCATTTTAAATCTGCTACCTGACAATTTCTCCTCATTCCTCCACAGAAAGAAGCAGAGACTGATTGTCTCCAATCACTCACAAACTGCTCCAGGCTGTCCTGCACCACCCCATCACCTCGCTCAGATGTCTCCTGTTGAAGCAAAAAAACCCTTGTCTATTTAATGGTTCGTGGTGGCACCATTGGATGCCTGTGCTCCTGTTGATTTGTCCTTTTCTGGTTTTCTGAACTTTCCTGAGGATGAGGAGACAGGAATGGATACCCAGCCAGCTTGGGCTGTGGGGATGCTGTGGACTTAGATAGAACTGAATTTTCTGGTTTGTTCCCAGTTCCTGTCCTAATCATTCCTAAAATCTGATTCCCTTTCTTGCTCCCCTACTGAGCCAATGTTTTCCATGATGTCGCCCAAGAACCCCGGATTTCTTTCCCCAGCAGTAATCACTAATTCAGAGCCCAGTGCTCAGTTAGCAGGAGTCCAACCACCGCATTTTTTTCATTCTGTTCCAGTTTGGGCTTAGCTGGGACAGAAGGTATTCCAGTTCCAGTCCAGGCTAACAGCAGTTCATTACCTGTTTGCATGCAAACCCAGCCCGGGGTCACACGAGGTGCCCACAGCACAGGGGCTTCAGCCAAGGAAGGGCACAAGCCCCACCACTTGTCCTGCTCTCCTTGGCACCTCTCCAGTCCCAGCACAGCTTTCTTTTTGTCCCTGATCTGCAAGGAGCTGCTGTGCTCTGCTGCCAGGCCCTGTGCCAGCACTGTGACAGTGGGACTGGGGGCAGGAGCTGAGGGACACACAGTGAGGTAAATCAGAGGATCACAGTGGGGAATAGATCACAGCTTTGCGCAGGGACCCACGGATTTTGCTGAGAACAGCGTTCAAGTCCTTTACTGTGGGAAAAGGGGAATCACACAGTGCGTGGCTGTTCCACAGTGGCCAAGCAGCAGAGCCAGAGGTCACCCAAGCAGGTGCAGGAAGGTCCCACCCTTAGCAGAGCCCACAGTGGTGTCTCAGCTTGCACCGGAGCAGTGGTGTTGAGGTGGGGAGATGCACAGGGCTGGGGAAGGGTGGGAGCTCATGATCCCTGGGGATGGGACTGTGCCTGTGCTGAACGAGACCTCACTGTGGGATGTTGGGTTTCAGGCCAACCATCTCCCCAGATGGTTCATTAGCTTCAGCTCAGGTTGGTGTTCAAGAGCACCTCAGGGTCTGAGGAGTAGTTGTTGGTTGTGCTGTTTCCTTGATGGGGGTTTGTGTGAAGGATGGACACAGTGTGACCCAGTCCCTTCTCCCTCCCACCGAGCAGCAGTTCAGCTCTTTAGGTCTTGCACTGCAACATTCACCTTCTTCTATCTTTTCCTACAGAGATTTGAGCCAGGGTCACTTTCTGAGGAGCTTCCTACTATTTATGCTTTGAGAAAAGTTTTATTATTGGCTTTTATGCTTTTAGCAAGTTTTTCCTAAAAATATTTTTGACCTGTCCTTATTATGGGTATTACATCTTGCAGACATAATTTGTACTCCATTCTATCTTCCTTCTTTGGAAATTATTTCAATTTTGATGAATCTCTCATTCTTCTTATAACTTCTTTCACTACTAAAGTATGGTAGATTTTTTTTTTCTAGATATTTTAGCACATTCTAGATTAGTTGTATATATTTATTCTGAGCCTCTAATACTTTGTCTTTAAACAGTTTTTATGCCTTCTGTAAATATTTTACCCTTTTAGCTTTTCTTTTGAATTCCTTTTCAACTACTTTTGTATTTTTTTCTTGTTCCCACTCTTAAAATTAAACTTTGACTTAGATTTTGTTTCTTTTTCTTTTTATTTTTGCTTTCAGTCCTAAAAGGATTTGGCTCTTTGGGAGAAGTTCTCCTTGATCATGGATCCAACAAGGTTCAGCAGATGAAGAAGTCATAGAGATCCTGTAGTCCAGCGGATCCATCACCATGAGAGATGGAGCCTGAAAGTCCCTGCAAAACTTCTCTGACAGGACTTCAAAAAACATGTAGGAGAGGAAAAGAAAACTTGTGTGTCTCAGAAACTTTCTGCCTTGTGACTTAAGCAAGGAGTGACAGCTCCAGTCTTTTAGACACCTGCAGCTGTAGCTGTGCCTCAGGGTGAGTCGATGGGACAGTGTGTAAACCCACCCCCAGCCCCAGGGAAACGCCATGCACATGTGTGGGGGGAGCCCTCCTGGCACACACCTACCCCTGAGCTGGCTCATCCAGCTGTGGAGGGCACATCCATCCAGGCAGGATGTCAGACAGCAGGGCCTGGAGCCTGGTTTGCAGAGTCTCAGGAAAGCTGAGAGGTGCCAGCAAAAAGCATCTCCCCCATCACGAGCCGTGGCCACTCAACCTGGGAAGAGCACAAGTGTCCCCAGGGAATGCTGGCAGCCAGAGAGCAGCCTCCCAGCCCATTCCCAGAGTCTGCTGCAGCAAACCTTAGAATAGACACCACAGAGGATCCCAGAGAGACGGAACAGGCTTATCCACCCCCTCAGTCAGCTCTGCTCAGTTCAGCTCTGAGAAACATCGGGTGGCTGAGTCCCAGAGCTGGCTCCGTGGGAATGAGGAGCAGCAGCCTGGCAAGGGGTGAGTCAGGCACTGCACTGTTATTATTTATCTCTTGCAATGATTGTAGACAAGCCCAGCCAGTGCCAGGTCTTGGTTCAGCTGCCCATCTGTGCACACATCTGGGGAGGGCGAGGCCGGGTATGGCTGGAGAGACCCCGGGAGAGGCAGCTGCATTTGCTGGGTTGGATAAATTGTAAATAAAACTCCCTGGGCTGTTCTCTGTCCCAAAGATGACTGCAGTGACATGATTTGTGCCTACACACCTAAACTCACATTTCCTCAAAACGCAGGGTCTCTTCTGTCCTGCCCATTGTGAAGTGTCCCTCACCCATAGCTGCCCCCAAATTACCCAGGAGGGGGCTTGTGCCAGAGGCAGCTGGGGCAGATAGACACACGTGGTGGTTGCAGCTCAGCACCTACAGCTCAGCACTTTGTTTGCCCAACAGACAGCCAGAGCCTGGGCAATCCTGGCAAGGACAGGAGCCGTGTTCCTCCAGCCCAGCCAGACCTCACACACACAGGGACTCCAGCAAGGCTCAGCTCAGAGGAGGTGAATTGCCTCTCACCACACCATGCACAGGCTGATTAAAGCCAGGATGTCCTGCTCTTATCTTTGCTAGAAGCTCTATCACCAAGCTGGCAGCCCCAGTGAGCTTTAACCAGAATGAGAAAAAACTTCAGGGCTTTCCAGCTCTGAATTATGAACACGAGTTTTTTGGAAGAGGGCCTAGGTCTTGTCCCCTTGGCATAAAGACTGGAAAGTCTCAGCTACAAGTGCTTAATCTCCCTGACACATCCTATCTGCAGAGGTGCAGTTCCTACTCAGGTATCACAGGCTGAGAGAGCTGGGGGTGTTCAGCCTGGAGATGAGAAGGCTCTGTGGAGACGTCAGAGCCTCTCCCAGTGCCTGAAGGGGCTCCAGGAAGGCTGGAGAGGGACTTGGGACAGAGGCCTGCAGTGACAGGATAAGGGGAAATGGCTTCACATTGGCAGAGGGCAGGTTAGATGAGATATAGGGAAGAAACCCTTCCCTGTGAGTGTGGGGAGGCCCTGGCACAGGTTCCCAGAGAAGCTGTGGCTGCCCCATTCCTGGAAGTGTCCAAGGTCAGGCTGGATGGGGCTTGGAGCCACCTGGGCTGGTGGAAGGTGTCCCTGCCCATGGCAGGGTTGGAGAACAGGGTGACAGGAGAGTTTCAAAACACATCTGTTTAAAACCTATTTCACCCTTATCAATAATAGTAATAATAATGACAATTAACAATATGAAGTACTGGCAGTGTATTCTCAGTATAAAATAAAAGCAAGGACCTCTGCCTGTTTGCTCGTCTGCTGCATCCTTGCAATTAGTTCTTGTCTGCAGAAGGCAAAGTGCACTGTTCATGGTTTTACTGCAGCATCCAAGTACTTTGTATGCTTATTTTTCATAACAAAATTACTTTGTCCATAAATCAGGCTAAACTTACAGGCATCTTTGACCCATTACCTCAGACTTTTGCTGTAGATCAGCTGTTCATAAACTGTGTGCCCAGATTCGATGTCCAGGGTTGCATTAAGAATAAAATATTTGGGAAACACATTTTGCATCACAGCTCTTTAAGGAAGTATTTGGCTTCCTGGAAATGATGACTCATGGTTTGGATGTGCAGAAATGTACCAATAACATAACCTTTCGATCCTCTAATGCCAGACAGATCCATGTAAACCCGGCTTTGTGCTGCCCAGCTGGCTGGCACAGCAGGCCATATATATAGCAGCACTTTAGACCAGGCCTTTTTGCAATGTGTGGGAAAGATAAAAAAGGGGCAGAACATGACACTGAGGTCAGGCAGCTCCCAGAGCCACGCTTTATCAGTTCATCTCTGATCAGCTTCTTCCTCTGCCACCCAGATGATTTAATAAGCAACAGTTTCTGGAATGAGCCCTCTGTCCTGGCACATTTTATAGGATCTTTCCAGCCTAGCTGTATTAGGTATGAAGAGCATTACCCAGAAACCTTCCCAGTGTGGGTCTAATCCCTGGCAGGGTGAAAGCAGCTGCACTGTTATTGCTCAGAAATGTATATAAAATTGTCACCGAAGAAGCCTCATTTGTTCCCTAACACAGGCAAAGGGTGAGATTTCCCAACAGCCCTCTGGCAAGTGTCACCAGCCAGGAGACGTTTGTGCCAGCTCTGCCACTCACCAGACACGTGAGAGGCCACCACGCTCAGCCTCTGCTCAAACCTCAGACCCTCAGTGCCTTTCAGCTGAGGTTTGCAGATGTGACCCTTGCTTAGAAGCTGGATCAGAATACAGAATAAACCAGAGCAAACTCCATTCCTCCACAGGGCGAGTTGTCATTTTCCCACAGGAATACGCACCTCTGCAAACCCAAAGTCACAGTTTTCCATGGGAATTTTTTTATCTTCCCAACCATTTTGTTTACTATTAACCCTGCAACTGCCTCAGCTGCTGCACTGCATCCTCAGCATTCCCAGTTTGCCTGCTCAGCTGGGCCCCTTGCCCAGGTCTATCCCCCAAGATGGGCTTGAGCCACTGAGTGGGTCAGATGAGCCTCATGGAAGCCCCGTGGCCACTGAGCAGACGAGAGCAGAGCTGTCTGGCCAGTGAGTCCTGGGCACTGGACAGGGTAGGCACTGGGCTTCAAGCTCCAAGGGGCAGAGCCAAGCGGGACAGATGCTCTGTAATGCACAGCCCAGACGAAATATAGTTTTTCATCACTTCTGGGATGGCCTTTTTCTCTGAATATTTTGGTCTTTGAGAAATGAGTCAGTTTTCTCAGACTGAGGCAGGCCAGAGAACAAAGAGCTTCCTTCCAACCAGCCATGGTCTGCCCAGCTCCAGCTGCCACAGGAGGATGTCTTGACACCAAGACAACAGCCTCCTGCTCCTCATGGGAGTCTGGGGATAGTCCTGGCTCTTGCACACTTTCTGTTTGGCTCTCTTGAGATATCTGAAGGCCCCAAGTGATGTCCAGTGCAAACATCTGCCCCAGGTTGTGTCACCTTAAACAACCTCAGCCCAACAGACAGAAAGTGAGCATAGACCAGCCCTCTGGAAATCACAGAAGCACAGAATTGTTAAGGTTGGAAAAGACCTCTAAGACCGTTGAGTTCAACTTCTTCCCCATGCCCACCTTGTCCCCCAGCCCAGAGCACTGAGTGCCACGTCCAGTCGTTCCTTGGACACCTCCAGGGATGGGGACTCCAAACCTCCCTGGGCAGCCCCTTCCAATGCCTGACCATCCTTTTAATGGAGAAATTCCTCCTATGTCCAACATGAACTGAGAGACACTGTGAGAAGCAGAGCACCACTGGATACCATTTTTCAGAACTCGTCCAGTTGCTGAGTATGAAAAGGCTTTGCACCTTGTCCCTGCAGACCTTCCCGCATCAAACCTCAGGAACTAAACATCTGCATCTGCCTTGCGGCAGGTGGAGGGAGGCCAGGGAGGCACAGGGAGAGTCTGCAGAGCTCACACCCCAGGGCTCACACCCTGCCCAGCCCGAGGTCACGGCAAAGCCCCAGTTGGCCACTGTCCCATTTCCCTTTGCAAGTGCTGGGCTTTTCCCAGCCCCCTGGCCCTGCCAGGCTGTGGAGGGCAGAGGGGCTGCTGGCATCCATGGCCCTGCCTTGTCCTCCCTGAGCTCGGTGCAGGCACAGGGCTGCAGTCGGCGTGTGCTGCAGATGGATCTCACAGCTGTGGGATCTGGGAAGCAGCTGCTGCCTCGGCACTTGTAAGCAAGGAAAGCTGAGCAGGGATCTCCTGTGCTCCAAGGGCCCTGGAGCAACTGCCTATCCCAGCAAGTGCCACAGGCACTCAGGCACAGGTCCTTGACCGGGAGGGTCCCTCTGATCCACGTGGGGACACAGGGAAGTGTGAATCTGCCCTGATTCACAGTGTTGGCAGTGTCACACAAGGATGTCACCAGATACAGAATATGGAAGGATACAGCCCTGCATTGCTGTATTTCTTCCTTGGCCTGTGAGGAGGGAAGGGAGATGAACACAGACATCTGGGCTGGGGGGATTCATCCAGGGTTTTTACTGGGAAGACTGAGCCCATCCGACATCCCTGATGATCCCAGGGCATGTGCTGGCAGCCATGTCCCAGCACTGACAGCTTGCCATGGTGCAGCATTTATAAGCAGGGCAACTCCAGCAGTGTCAGGGGCTTCTCCCAGCTCCCTCCTCTCCTGCCAGCAGTCTCTGCTGAGAAGGGTGAGGGTCCCTTTGCCAGCCTTCCTCCTGCTTGGCCCAGCCTGTCCCTTCTGGCGGGCAGGGAGCCAGCACACCATCACCTCCAGCAGGCAGTTTTACTGGCTGACACTATAAATGTTCTGTGCTCTCATGGATTTGATGCTGTTTTTATGAACTTGGAGCTCAGTGTGGCTGTTTAGTTTGAGATGAGCGAGGAATGTATTAATAGTTGGGTAAAGCGTGCTCTGGGCTTCTAATCTGCCCGAGCTGTTTGCTTTAGGGAAAAAACACTTCACTTTTTCCATTCATTACTATTCCTTGTTAGAGGCTCGAGCACCCGCCCCCAGCACACCGGAGGCTGCTTTAACCCCTCTCCCACTGCACCCCAGCCACCCACAGCGTCACACAGAGAGGAGGTGGCATCTGGCAGAGCATCACAAAGCCTTTCCCACCCAGGTCAGGCTGAAACCCATGGGCACAAATCCTGCCCTCCACATGCAGGGAGCAGTGACAGCACCAGGCTCATCCAGACCTCTGGAGTGGAGATGCCACATTGCAAAGGTCTGGC
This sequence comes from Lepidothrix coronata, assembly GCF_001604755.1. NCBI lineage: Eukaryota > Metazoa > Chordata > Aves > Passeriformes > Pipridae > Lepidothrix > Lepidothrix coronata. The sequence goes on along the minus strand of NW_016690447.1, from coordinate 1,029,719 downwards.
TGTGGGCAGTGCAGGAGCAGCAGGAGCAGCAGGGTGTCACCCACAGCCCACCCAGGCAGGATCCTGCCCCCTGGGACAGGAGGAGGACACTGCTTTATCAGGTGGCTTCCTGGCCACAGCCTGGGTGTCATGGCCTGGAGCTGCCCCACTCTCCCATTGATGACGAGCAGGTGGAGCCTGTTGACCAAAGAATATCTTTAATTTGAGGGGACACATCATGTTCTGCTCCTGCCTGCCCACCCCTCCTGCAGAGCAGCACTTGATTTACGTTCAGATGAGGATCTCAGCGGCGTCCTGCTCAGTCTCTTATCCAACATGAACTTTCCATAAGCAAGGCTCTATTTTTAACTCTGCAAGGCCCAGCAGAGGGGTTGTCTTGCAGGGAAGGGGGGCAAGGAAGTCACTACAGAGCCTGTAGGGTGACCCCAGGGAGCTCTGAGTATGTCAGGGGCAGCAGGGCTGTGCCCAGTCTGCTGGTCTCAGTTCCCCCAAGAAGCTTAGAGCTCCACTGTCCTGGCAGATGCTTGAAGACCCTTTGGTTTTTGATGGTGGGGCAGATGTGAGGGCAGGCAGTGGGGTGCTCTCCTTTTGGGACCACAGAGGGGAGATCCTATAGCAGAGCTTTGTGTCAGGCCTAGAACAAGCAGGGCAGGACCATGAGTCGTCTCACCCTCATGCCACAGGGTGCCCATCCCCATGTGGGTGAGGATAACAGGCCCTTCCAGCACTTGGGATGCAATGGTTTGAACCCATCACTGATGGCCCAGTGGGTGCCAGCAGCCCATTGCATGGGGTACAGAGGTGCCCCCCATCACAGAACCCGCACTAAGCCCAGCTTCAGCTGCAAAGACACAGCTCTGGGGCCAGTGGAGGGCAGGGGGAAGGTCTTTGCGTGTGCCAGCTCACCCTAGCAAGGGTCCCAGGCAGGGCCAGAGCTCAGCCACCACAAGCACCCAGCGAAGCTCCACCAGCACTTCACAGCCCCGATGGTGGTTGTGGTGTTTGGAAAGAGGAGTGTAAAGGTCAGTGGGGCTGGGCAGGGCTGTAAATCACGACAGAGGGACGGCAGGGATCCTCTTCCAGGGGGGATCAGCCCACACACCCGCCGGGGCAGTGGAGTGGCCATCCCTGCGTGACGGCACTGTGTCCATCGGCTGCCAGGGCTGGGTGGGGGCTGAGCTCTGGACAGAGAGCACACCTTCTCCTTGCATAATGTAACTCCTCCAAACTCCTCCCTGGCACAGAAGTGCCAAGATGCCATCAGGAGGGACAGCAGAGACTCTCTCTCCAGGGTAGCATGAGGAGCAGTTGAGACCCTGCCCCAGGACAGTGCTATGTTTTCAGAGGTCCTGGGGCTCAGTAGGGACCAGCACCCAGTGCAGCTCATCTCCTGCAGATCCAAACCCTCTCTCCTTCTCTGTTTACTCAGATCCTTCTACCACTAACTGATCAACACATATTTCCCTCTGCAGCAAACTCTTATTTTCCATGCATGCCAGATTTTTGCACAGTCCCAACCCCACAATTAGCCTCTGCAGCCTGTTCCCAAGCACTCTGTCCCATCCAATTTTAAATTACTCCAGCAATAGAGTGCTTGCTCTGTCCCCTGGGAAACCACTCTGCTCCCATAGATCTTGTTGCCTGCAAGAGAGGACTTTGCTGATATCCCACATTTTCCTCCAGTTAAATTCACTGTGGGGCTCTCATCTGTGCTGCCCCAGGCAGTTACATCTCCACTTCCATGGTTCTTCAAGCATTTGCCCCTTTGCAGTGACCTTTCTGGTCAGCTGTTTTTCCCACTTTTAGCTCTTCCACCCTTTAGGCTTGTCAGCCTCTCATCATTTTATTCAGCTTCCACAAGGGACAGGATTTCAGCAGGGCTGTACAGAGGATTCTTACAAACACTTTCCAAACTGCTGTCACAGTCTCCCTTCCCCAGCTTTTGATTAGGGAGTGCTGGCCCCACCTTTTGAGTGCACTTAATGATGATGTTCTCACATCTGTAAGGGAGGAGGTTTGCACCTTCCCATCCCCTGCTCCAGGCTGAGTGTTTAGCATTTTCTTTGCAAAACAGGCCTTGCTTTATTGTGGAGACAGAGAAAAAGGAGGAGTTAATACTGGGTTTAGCACAAAAGGCATTTGGAAGAGACACTGGTTCACACGTGTGCACAGGTCGATTCAAAACTTTCCCTACACTAATTTACAGAGGGGATTAATGATTTACATGCTGGCAAATCAGAGTATCAGTAAATCAGACTGCAAGAAAGCAAGCACAAGAACAGCATCAGAAAAGTCAGCACTGAGGAGTTTCTTCTGATTCTCACTAAATTAATGTGTAATAATCTCAACATTCACTGGGTCAAAAGGCAAAAAAAGTAACTTTCATATTGTCTGATTGCACTACAAAAGGTAACAACATGATGCCTTGCATACAGTAACACCTAATGTCATATATAAGATTAAAAAAAATCCCAAAATTTAAGATTAAAGCAAATTATTGAAACAGCACTTTTGCATTGAAGTGCTTCTTACATTTCAGCCATCCATATAAAGCATGAAAACTTCAATTATTCGTTTAGACATTTTTGTAACAATAATGAGCATGGAAATCCAGCCAGTTCTGTGTGCTCTCCACAGCAGCATCCAAGGGAAAATGCTCAGCCCAAAACTCAAGCCCCATGAGGAGCCCTGAGGAGGACCTGCTGCAGCTGAGTACCCAGTGGTGCTTCTCAGCCACATGGTCCTAAAGCACAAACCTTTCCCTGTCCTTGAAATTTTATGGGAGAAAAAAATACACCTTGAAGGGGGGAAAATTATGATGACATCAAAAATCTCAGCCCCACTTCCCATTATATTTAACTTGAATTTTTTTCACTTTTTTTCTCAGAGTTGGTTCCACCCTCCCCCTCGTTTTCCTTGTGAACACGCACCCACGCCTTGGGAATAAGAAAGCCAAGAACTCCTCATCAGCACCCCATCCTTGTGCCCTGATGTGAAGAGGATGTTTGAGGTACAGAGGGGAGCACAGGTTTGCCAGAGCAGGTGCAGGGCCAGGAGTGGAGCAACGGGCGAGGTGTCAGCAGCTCCCTGCTCCCCTGGAGAGATGGATATTGCCCTGATAAGCAGTTTGCCAGCACCTTTCCTGTCAGGAGGCAGAAAGCCTGGCTCTCACTGCGTTTCTACTGGCATATTTCACCTCTAATTTGGGAAAAAATCTGGCATCCCACCCGTGCAGGGCTGCCAAGGGCTGCTCTAGATAATCTCTCTAAATAGAACGACACAAAGTCTCCACTCCACTGATGTCATGGGCAGAATTCCTGCCAGACTCGGAGGGACCCCGGCCCAGCCCTGGCCATCCCAGCACCAGGGGGATGAGCCTGTCCTGGGTGGTGTGTGTGCAGGTGGGGATGGGGACAGTGCTGGCAGCTCTGCTCCCATGGTCTCCAGGCCACATGTGTGGCATTGGCTGTGGGCACTGGATGGGATTTCACATCAGGTGAACCTTCCAGCTGTCTGGGATCATGTCCTGTGGTGAATGATATAGATGCCACCACCGTGATGAGCTGCTCTCCATCCCCTCTGAGTCTGGCAATGACACTGAAGACAACAAACTGTTCCTGCAGTGCTTGTGCCCAGATGTCCGTGTGCCTCAGCCACAGGGATTTGCTGGGGGTTCCCAGGAGCTAGCCAGCAGTGCTGCTTCCCCGTGCAGATGGTGTCACCCCTCAGACACAGAGGGATGTTCCTTGGGGAGATGGTCACACCCCAGCCAAGCAGTGCTTGCACAGCCCTCTGACACACTTATAATTTGGACAGTTTGCAAAGGAAAGGCACCAGGGCCACTCTCAGGTCTGGCACCAGCAATCAGAGCTCCCTGCCTGGTAGGACCTCTTGGAGAGGGAGGAATAATCTTCTCATAACCTTGACCTGAGTTTTGGGGTCACAGACTGGAGGAGACCCCAAAATACATGATGTTCAGTGCCCACAGCTGCAGCACACATCAAACAGCCTCTTTTACAGCTCTATCCTGCTCCATCTGAGTCCTGGCCACAACCTCAACCTTTTCCCAAACCTCCCAACTCATTCTTCATGGTAAGCCAGCTCCCATCCCTGTCAGATCACCCCATGTGACCCTGCCTGGCACTTGGAACACACCCTGCAACTGCTTCAAAGGCTGCTCTTCATCCTCACAGAAAGTTCTGATTCCCAGGAAAGGACTGATGACCAAACCCTTCAGCTCCTGTGCTGGGGCTGTCCTTGGCCATGGAGCCTTGTGGGTGAGGTGGGGACAGCCCTTGGAGGAGGATGGGGAGGGGATGGGGAAGTCCAAGCAGTTCAGCTGCTAGGAGATGCACAGGAGGGGCCAAAATGCAGCTCCAGCCCATTCAATCTTTGATAAAAATCAGAGAGATTTAAAGGAAAATCAATTATTTCTGCAAAACTTGTTTTCTTTATATGCAAGGGTTTTTCCCCTGATCTCCCTCAATTCCCTCCTAAGAAATGAGGGTCCTGTCTGTCCAGTCTGTCTGTGTGCAACATGCTCCAGAGCAGGGCCCATCTCTCCCTGGGGGCTGGTTCACAGGGCTCAGTGTCACACAGGCTGTGCTCACACAGCATCAGGAACAGCAGAATTCCCTCAGGCAGCACCACACCAGTGGCTCCTGGATTAAATATGGTTCATGCAGGAATAATCTCTACAGGTGCCTCCAGAACTGACAAAATACATTTTCACAAAAAGACACACCTGTGTGCTGGCACACACAGACAGACAGTGCACAAGGGGATAAAAAAACCGAGAAACCCTGGCTGTGGGAGAACAGGCACACTGGAGACCACAGAATCATAGAACTTGGGAGGGACCCTAAAGGATCATCGAGTCCAACCCCTGGCCCTGCACAGCCTCATCCCCAAGAGTCACCCCCTGTGCCCCAGAGGATCAGCCAAACCCTCCTGGAGCTCTGGCAGCCTTGGGGCTGTGCCCACTGCCCTGGGGAGCCTGGGCAGTGCCCAACCAGCCTCTGGGGGAAGAACCTTTGCCTGAGATCCAACCTGAGCCTGCCCTGACACAGCTCCAGCCATTCCCTGGCTGCTGTCCCTGGTCCCCCCAGAGCAGAGCTCAGTCCCTGCCCCTCCTCTGCCCCTCCCCAGGAAGGTGGAACTGCAGTGAGGTCTCTCCTCAGTGTCCTCCTGTCTGAACAGACCCAGGTGGGATGGTTATGCTGCTTCTGACCCCATCTGAGCCACACTACTGAAAATAAGAGGTGGTAGTGCAAGAAACCAATGCCTGTGCTGCACAGAGCAGGTAAACCCTTGGCAGAGTGTCCTGGTATCTCTGTGCATTACGGAGGTTTCTGGGCCTTTCTCTGAGCTGGGGATCAGAGCCAGCAGGACATGGGGCTCTTTGTTATGCTAACGAGAAAACTACCCCCTGATTGTCTGATCTACTGCTTCAAACAAGAAGACAACTGTGAGCAAAGGGATTTTTTTGGCATAGATGTAAATGCTGGGTGATGGCTGGTGTGGGGTGTCCCTGCTTCTGTAACACCAGGGGCTCCCCACTAAATGTCTTCCAGGTAAAACCAGGGTGGTTCCCATGGGGGCATTGGCTGCTGGAAGGTTCCTGTGCTTCCAGAGAAGCGGAGAAGTCCCTTCTGTGGGTATGGGAAAGCTGAGAACCTCCTGCAGCAATGCCATAAGCACAGAGGTCCTCCTTTCCTCTCAGCAAGCCCTGGGTGCCCTGCAAGCCCTGGGTGCCCTGCAATCCATGGGTGTGGGATCTGGCCCCTCCTGGCTTTCTTCTTGGCTGATCTGTGCTGAGTGAGGGGAATAGCAACAGCCTTATCTCAAACACCCTTTCCTGGACCCTCCTTCCCTGCAGCAGCCAGGGCTGTGCCAGGTCACCCTGCTCTCCAGGGAAAGCCAGGGCAGGTGAGGAGTGATCCCTATGGACTGTTCTCAGTCCCTTAGCAGTGACTGAGTTGCACCAACTCACAAGGAGTCAGCTCTGTTGGGAGGGCTTGGCTGGGCCAGGATGTTCTTTGCAGGTGAAGGAGGGCTGGGAGTGCAGTTGGTCCACAGGAACATCCCGGGATGGGACCGGGTGGCCACGGACAGCGGCAGGCAGGAGCTCCTCGGGAAGGGAGGAATTTCCTAGGCTGACTGTAGGGGTCATCAGCCTTCAGCTTTTACACACAAGACTTGTCAACTCTCTGATTGCAGCCCTGGGAAAGCAGCTGTCCCCACAGGCCACCGAGAAGCCCAGACAGACGGTGGATAAACAAACACTGTTCTTTGCTGAAGGACACAGTGCTTCCAAGCATGAAGGGTTCCCCCCACAGTGGCATGATGCAGGCTGGGGCAGGCTCTGGGCCTTCCTGGGAGGAAACCACTCAGAACTTCTGCTCAGTGCACAGAAACTAGCTCTGAAAGGAGTCAGACCTGCCAGTGGGACAGGCTTGGGAGCAGAGCGGCTGTGTCAGCATGCTGGTGGCCCAGCCTCATTAACTGGGCTGTCATACCTAAGCCTTTCCCAACCAAGTTAGAATCACAGAATCATAAAATTATTGAGAAAAATCATTGGAAAAGCCCTCCCAACCCATGAAGTCCAACCTGTGCCTGATCCCCACTTTGTCACCCAGCCCAGAGCACTGAGTGCCATGTCCAGTTGTTCCCTGGACACCTCTAGAGATGAGGATTTCACCACCTCCCTGGGCAGCCCCTGCCAATGTTTGACCATCCTTTCAATGAAGAAATTTCTCCTGATGTCCTGACCCTCCCCTGGCACAGCTTGAAGCCATTTCCTCTTGTCCAGTCCCTTGTTCCCTGGGAGCAGAGCCCAACATCCCTTGGCTCCCCACTCCTGTCAGAGAGTTGCACAGAGTGAGAAGATCCCCCCTGAGACTTCTTTTCTCCAGGATAAACAACCCCAGCTCCCTCATTCGCTCCTCATAGGACTGACTCTCCAGACCCTTCACCAGCTTCATTGCCCAAGTTGTTCATACACTGCCTGCAAAAGCCAGCTCATCAGTTCCTACAGCTCTGGGGCAGGGCATGTGCCCTCAATTTACAAGGGAAAGATGAAGAGGGAATTTCCATAACGAATTAATCAGCAACTCCTTTCTGTGTGGCAACCAGATAAAAATACCCTCAGGTGTTTTTAAAGCAGGGGCTGGAGTTTTCTCCAGTGTCCCAAGAGAAGCAGCAACTTCTTAGGGTGCTGATAAGCCCAGCTCTTGGCAAAGGAAAGGTTTTGTCCAAGTGAGCTAAAAGGCACCCAGAAAAGACCCACAGGAACCACCACAGACTGTCCTGCTGCTGTTTCCCGATGGTGTTTGCTCAGGATTCCTGCAGAGGTACATGAGGATGCAAACAGAGCACAGAAATGCCCTGCTCCTCACCCAGCCTGGTGCAGGCACACACTGCTGCCCTGCAAAGCCTCCTCACCATGGTGTGGAGAAGACAGACTAAACACACCCCACACTGTATAGACCCCAGGCTCTGCCTGCAGGGTGTGTGCAGAGCACAGCCTGGCAGCAAGAAGCCAACCAAAGTTCTCCCAGCTCCTAAAACAAGGTGTGTCTGCAGCATTATGGGTCACTGCAACTAAAGGGTCCCATGGAGTGCTTTGATGATGCTCCACTAGAGTTTTCTGGCTGGAAAGCCTTTCAAACAAACTCCTAAGAGATCTGTCCATGATATCTGTCTCCTGGGCAGGAGGACATGCCCGTGGCCATTCAGAGCAGCAGAGCAGAACAGAGACACAGGAGTGGTGCCCAGTCTCTGGGATTGGTGGGCAGTAGGGGGAAGGGGTGTGAAGAGACAGGAGAGGAAAGGATGGAACAGGGGTGATAGTGGCCGTGGTAGCCTGAGGTACAGATGAAGGGAGGATGCAGATGTAGGAGCAGTTTTGCCTCCCTTGTACCAAAATCCTGGCACTGTGGCTGTGCTGGGATTCAGGCACTGGCTGGGAGTGAAGCGCAGGAGGAGCAAAGGGAACCCAGGGAGAAGGGAGCTGGAAAATTCTAGAGAAGGGGACAGCATGGAGGGAGATGTCATTATCTGGGTGTTAAACTGTTGCTCCAGAGTGGGCAGACACAGCCTGTCCCTTCACCCCTGCAGGAGGGACACAGGGTCCCAAGCACACACTTGCAGTTTGAGCTGGCAGAGTCATAATCCCAATCCACAGAAAATTCTGACACTCAGAGATTTGATTTTGTCTCTAATCAGAATGAAAACAACAAATTTTCAACTGGCCAGTCACGTGTAATTTGAAGAATGGCACTAGAGCCAATTGAGATAATTCAGTTTAAATTTTTTTTATATTTTACTCCTTTTTATGAGGTATACTGGAATAATAAAGTCAGTAGGATACAGAAACAAAAAGTCAAAACAAAAAATCAGAGCATTTCACCAGTTAATGTAAAAGCCAAATATCTTGACATCAGCAGAATGTTTCATTTCAGTGTTTTTTCTAAACAAATTTAGGCTGTGGAAAGTTTCCATTGAGATGAACTGGCAGAAAAGTGTGACCAGCTCTCCTGGCAAGGCAGCACAGGCTGTCTCTGCGCTTGTGCACATCCTTGTGCACAACGGAATGGTGCACAACCCACCTTGGAGCATGTTCCAGAATGTTCCTCAGATTCTTCCCCTAGAAATCTTGCATGCCTGTGATGGAGCTGAACTTGAGCTCTCCATCCCACTCTCTGCCTGGCACTTGTTACAATCTTTTGGATGTGAAGCCACAAAACACCTGCAGCTGGATCACTTCAACCTGGAGCAGCATCTCAGAGAGGTTGTTCATGTGCTCTTGGTGTCTGCCAGACCCTGCCCATGGGAAGACATCCCTGCCACCAGGCTGGGGCACAGAAATGAGCATGTGGGCTTTGCAGCTTGCTCCCTGCCAAACCAGTGCTTCCAGTCTGAGCTGGGCCCAAGGCCATATGGCCTCCCAGCCTGTGCATCTCCGTCCAGCATGGCTGCAGAGTCCGCACGGGGCACTGGTGGGTGTGTTTGTGGGTTTAAATGCCCCCATTTGGTGGCATCCTCTGCTATGCCTGAGAGACAACCACCCAGCAACCCTGACAGGGACAGAGAGCCCCCACACTTCACATAAAGCATTGAAGAAGGCCACAGCTTCCATTTGCCATGCCTCCAGAGGAGGCAGCAGTGTCCCTGGGGCCTGCAGGCTCTGCTGTCCGTCAGCAGGGAACAATAGGCTGCTGGGAGGACTGACCATTCCTCCCCTGACACCTCCAGGGCACCAGGACAGAGGAGGAGTGTGCTTGCTCCTCAAGCCCTAGAGATACTTCTGTGGGCATCTAGCACCTCTGCTATGATGAAAGGCTGGGAGAGTTGGAATTGTTCCACCTGGAGAAGAGAAGACTTTGGAGTGACTTAATTATGGCCTTCCAGCACCCAAAGGGAGACTACAAGAGAGAATGGAGAGAGACTATTTACAAGGGTCTGGAGTGACAGGACAAAGGGAAATGATTTAACACTGACAGAGAGTAGGTTTAGATGAGATATTAGGAAGAAATCCTTACTTGTGAGGGTGGGGAGGCCCTGGCACAGGTTGCTCAGAGAAGCTTTGGCTGCCCCATCCCTGGAAGTGTCCAAGACCAGGTTGGATGGGGCTTGGAGGAACCTGGGCTGGTGGAAGGTGTCTCTGCCCATGGTAGGGGGTGGAACTGGGTGAGCTTCAAGGTCCCTTCCTACCTAAACCATTCCATGATTCTATGATCTACTTGCCAACCCAGGTGACCCCAGCTGCCAAGATTGGATGCAGTGCCAGCCACCCTGGCCTCAGCTGAGCTCCCAAGCTGCAGGCAGAGCTCTGTTGGGAAGGGATGAGCCCCTCTACAGAGTGTCAGGCACTGCTGCCTGGCTGGGACATTGCTTCTTGCAAACGTCACCCGCTGTGCTGCGGTCCCTGAGCAGCACCGAGCTGCTCCCTCACCTTGGCTGCCAGGGCAGCACAGCCTGCCCTGCCCGCAAGGGCTGGCCAGGAGGATCCTCACCATTCCAACAAAACCTCTAAAAGCATCAGAAAATGTTCCCACCCCACACCAGGATCAAACCAAAAACTCGAGCAATTTCCATGAAAAACCATAGACACTCCCAAATGGATTGCCATGGCATGGAACCAGCTGGGATGTGGGAAGGAGGACCAAGGTCTTCTCCAGTGCTGGCAGAGGGGGGACTTGGCTGGAAGTGTCCCAGGCCCCAGCTGAGCTCTAGGCTGGCGGGTTTGTACAGCCTGTCCCACTGCAGCTTTCCACAGCATAAATAAAGGAATAATCACTTGAACTTGAGCCCAGGTCAGTACCTTAACGAGCAGACTGCAATCCAACTTTCCCTTCCACTTAATGAATATTAATTAACTATACATAATTGAGCAGCTCCAGCAAGACAGGAAAGGCTTGTGCTTGTCCTTGGGGTGTAGGGAGTGCTGTGCTCTCCTGAGTCAGAGGGAACCAGAGTCAGGTCTCCACTTTGCTGTCCCCCCCTTCCAGCTGTGACCCAACAAGTGGGTGATGGGTGGTCTGCCTCTGCCTCCATGAGACATTCCCTCCCAAACACCACTGACCTCAGATAAGACTTTAACTCAAACTAGTGCATTCCTGTGTGACATTTTCCTCTTGATTAATCAACTAGTTAATTTTTCCCCCAATGAAACTCTATTGTGATGGAAAATCCTGACGTAGAGGTGAAGCTGCTGCTCGCAGGCAGGCTCAGAGCTGCTGCTCTGCTGAATTTCCAGGATGGGTGGGCACAGCAGCCTGGCCCTGCTTTGGCACACATGGAGAGACAGATCTTTATCTCCTGCATCAGCCAAGCTGATTCCTGGAGAATGAGACATCAGGAGACATTCCTCTGCAGGCAGGTGACTTCACAAGGGGAACATGGCCCAGAGCAGAGTGAGTGACTGTCCATTAGCAGAGCCAGAGTGGTTCTCCCCGCACCCTGACACCGTCTCTCACACAGTGGGTAGCAGAATGATGTGCTCAGACCCCGTCTGAGGATGTGATGGGGGTTTGGGGGTGGGGATGGGCTGCTGCTCTCACGCTGGGGAGAGCACAGCCTCCCAGGAACATTCATGCCAAGAGTTCATGATGCTCTCCAGATGCTCCCTCTTCTGCTCACAAAGGCAGAGATTGACACAATAAACAAACAATTTGTAGAATTCTTTAGTGAGGGCAAAAAACCCCACATTAAATGGAAACATCGATACCCCCTGAAAGAGTGCAGGAGGGGGGAGCATTCCCAGGACCTGATGTTATACCAGTGGGTATAGAAATGGAAACATGCACAGGACTGGATTTTCAGGCAGGACAATTCACCAGAGAATAAGGAGTTGCCAGTCCACAGTCCCCAGACAATGTATTGCCTTGTTCAGCAAAGGGAGAGTGACATGTCTGCACGTGGCAGGGAGAGATGGGGGGATCTGTGCAGGGGGGACACAAACACCCCTCACCCACCACCCCACTCTGCTCCTGCCACCCTCTGGGCTGGGCTTCTCGTCCCGGACCCTGCCCCTGCCCCAGGCAGCATCAGGTGTCATGGGCACAGTCACCACCTCGTGAGAAGGTTCTGACCCCCCAGTTTGGTCTTAAGTGACTTCATTTAAAGCCCTGTGTGCCCAAGATCCACGGGCATGGGAGAAACTTCTCTAAAACTATATTTTTCTTGCTTTCAGATTTTCAAAGAGCGGCTCAAAATCACACCTTTAAGAGCTCCTTTGTGATGTCTCTCCCATGTTTCTCACTGGCCTTTTAGCCATCACATTTCACCCCAGACTGGATCTCGTTCCAGAAAACTCTTGCTCCTGGCAACATTATCCTACCTGTGAACTCCCTGCAATATGGTTAATCAAGGAGGACAGTCCTGCTTGTCAGGGTCTGACTTCAGGGGATGACCTGATCCAGTGCCCTTGGACCCACAGCACCACGACAGTGTGACTGCTGGTCGCTGTAGTCTGCCCATGGGACACCCCACTGGGATTGTCCAAGGTCACTACAACTGGTGTGGCCTGTTGTGTCTGTGACAGCCCAGCCCCAGCCCTGGGCTCCATTTCCTCTGAAACACAGCATCTTCCCTGTCCTAGGATTCATGGGATATGATGCCCACCCAACACTCTCTGTTCAAGTCCAGTCCCTGCTATGATGACCTTTGTTCTTCATTTCTCTCCTTTGGAAGGTTTTCTGGTATTTCCCTGCTTTGATGGCTGAAAAACACCTTTGCCCCTTTCACGTTCATGATTAGGTTGTCTTGTGACACCATGTCCTGCAGTTCCAAGAGGTCTCTCTCCCAAAGTTCATCCCCTTCTGTGTTTATATTCTGGAGTCATGACCCCTCACATCTGGATTGTCTGAGTCCCATCTGGGATGACACTCTTCCTCCCTCACTCCTGGGAGGTGATGTTCCTCTTGTGCTTCCACTGCACTTTCTAGCCTTTTTTTATTTTTTTAGTCATCACAGAGTTGTGCAGCGTGATCCCTTTTTTGATGGCAAAACCGTGGTTTAAAGTGATTTAAAAGTATAAGATCTCAATGCTTCTTTGAAGAATCCCATCGATTACTTCTGTACAAAACTCCTCTTTTCAACATCATGACCTTCTCATCTCTTCCAGCCAGACCCAGTAACCACTGTCCTGTCCAGGGTCCCTTCAGCAGATGGTAGAGTCAGGAGAAGATACAGATTCCAGCCCTTCTGCCACAGACTCAGCTGCCGACTCCTGCCCCACATCAGACACTGCCGTCAGGGTCCAGTGTTGCTCTAGAGCATCTCCTGTAACTGCAGTGACTAGTGAGTCAACCCCCACACATTTTTCCCAAACAATTCCCAAACAATGAGGCACACACCACCAGGATACCCTTGTCCAGCCACCGGTGTTGGGAGGGAGGTGAAAGATCCCCTGTCCTTGTGCTGGGATGGCCGGCAGTGTCCTCGGAGCAGTTCAGGGCTGAGTTGCTGCTGACCACAACCTTCAGATACAGGCCTTCGGAAGCCAGGGCTGCAAACAGCCTGAGTGTGAGTGTGGCCTGCACAGGAATAGCTCCAGGAATGATTCAGAACCGGAGTTCTCATAATCCTGCCCCCATCGAGCCCCAGTTTTCACACGACTTAGGTGGGCTGTTACTGCAAGGCCCGTCCAGCAGCTGCTCCACTTCTTGTATCAGATAAAGTGCTGAGGTCTCGTGTCAGGGACTCTCTAATGAGCCAAACGTGGAGTGTGTGCGAGCGGGAAAGCGGAGAAAGGCTTTGGGTTTGCTGCAAATTCCAACTGGCTTTGCGGAGGCAGGAAAGTCTTTCCTGAAGTTATTTCTGTCTTTCCGTTCGTTGCGAGGGGGGAAATGGCATTGTAATTTCTAACCAAGATTTCACTATGCTATTGCCTCTCTCTGATTTACCATCCTCAAATCCCACTGGAAGTGTCTTAGTTGCTCTGGGCCAACTTTTACTTTGGCAGTTCAGGAGGAAAAATCACAAATGTCTGTGAAAGTCACCAAAATATTCCCTAAGTTTTCATCACTTGAATGACTAAAAAGAATAAAAAGCAGAGCAGAGAAGGGGGAGGGCTGGAAGGGGTGCAGAGAGCAAACAAGCATCGTTTAGAAAAGCATGCTGTTATTCCTGGAAGTTGGTTTGTGGAAAGACAATTTACAACGCCTATGAAAAGTTTGGCTATTCTTCCATTCCCATTTGGAGCTGGTAACCACAATGGCAAGCTCTCCTTGGCGTGCAATTCCATAGCGTGATCTCCCAAACCAAACAGCTTCACCCAGCCCAAAGTGCTGCCTTTCCAGCTACGTTGCTTGGGTACATGAGCTGCCTTTTGCACAATGGGCAAAACTTGGTACCGTAAATGAGGCCACTATAGAAAATTGCATTTAACTTTTGTTTGCCTTTCCCCCTTTTTTGCAAAAGCAAAATATTTTCTAGTTTGTTTCCAATTTGTTTTCTACAAAACTGTAAAGGAATTCCTGCTAGTGACATGGAGATTTGGAGGGGGGAGGGAGAATCGAAGAGCAACCACTGAGAAATAGATTTAAAGGTCTCAAAGAAGGTCGTTTTTAAATTGTATTCCTCACCAAAAAAAGTAATATTGGGGAGACATGGAAAATCTTTGCTTCCTATTGAGGTGCTCAGCACAGTGTGGCTTTTCCTGTGCCCCAAGGCAGGCAGATGACCTTGGATGGTGTCCAAACCTCTGTGCATCCTCCAACATGCTGGAAACATCAGCACTGACACAGGAGCTCCCTCTGACTCAATCCCAACTCCAGTGAGTGACAGACAATGCTGACTAGGTCTGGTACCTCCACTGAAACTTCCTCTGGCATGGCATCCCACAGCCAGCGGAGAGGCAGGTAGGTAGGTAGCTGACTCATTCTCCAAACTTCAGGGCTGTCTTCCCCTTCCTATGGCCACATCCCGGTCCCACTGCCTGGGAGCTGAGAGCTCAGAGGGAGATAACAGAGCTTCTCCAGCTGCCCTGCACTGGGTGCCCTGCTCGCCTTCACCTGTGACTGCTGCCTCTGGAATGTCACATTTGTCAGTGCAGCACTTTAAGGGGTGCTCCATTCTCTCTGGAACTGATTCACCTTGATTTGGATGCAAATCAGATTCCGGAAAAGGCCCAATTCCTGTAACATAATCCAGAGGGAAATTCACTTGGCTGCCTTCTCTGGGCACACAGGCAGTGGGGCATTACCCTTGGGGCAGCAGGGCTCAGAATTTGGCTCTACATCCTCAGGTAGCCTAATGGTCTCTGAAACAATTCAAAAGGCTTTGCTCTTGAATATACCTGATTTCCCCATTCTCAGTGTCACTTTCCTGTTTACTGGAGGAGGAAAAATCTACCTGGATAACCTTTGCTGGTTCCACAACACAGTCAAGCTCAGCTCCTGCCTTCCCCTGTGGGTAAGGGGAGGTGGTTTTGTGATAAGAGGCTGCTCTGGGGCCCTGCTCAGGCTTTGCTGGGGATCAGGGACCCTGGCTTAGAGCAGGAACAGGGCACCGTGGGCAAGGGGAGCCGTGGGGGGATGTCACTTGTGGCAACACTTGCTAAATAAAGAGCCCTTTAAAATAAACGCCAGAACATGCGTGTTCCTGAACTTGGGCTCATACTATTTGGGGACTCTGCAAAGCAAATAAAATGCCTATTACAAAATAACTATTTGGAGAAAATACAGCAGAAAGATCTAGAGAGAACTCTGTGTTTTAGTATGGTCTGTTTACAGTGCATCATTGCTGGTCTGTCGAGAACTGTGCTGTAACCCAGCAAAAATGCATCTGCATTCCTTCCCTGCAAAAATACTCATGCACAGACATCACAACAGCATCACAGCTATTTTCCTTTCTCCCTGGCTTTTTGTTGTCCTGTTGTCTTGATTTTGTTTGCTTTTTGTTACTTTCCCAGCTTCTAGAGGATTGACCTAACCTTGGCCCAGGTTAGTGCTGTCAGTCCCATCACTGGTAATTTGCTCTGCTGCAGAAGTGAGGGAGGCTCGTGGCTTGGGTTGGCTCATTGGTGCCTTCACAGCTCTGTAGCCTGGAGATGCTGGCACAGAGGCTGTATGGCACTGCAAGTAAACAGAGAGCAGTGACCCCTGCTATTCCTCCTCCAGCACAGCTCATCCCTCCCTGGGGAGGGAGCCCGGAGATGGGACAAGCTGTGACTCTCCCAGGCTCACTCCCTGAGTCCCTTCGACCACGGCAGGAGATTGGGAGAGCAAAGGCAAATGAACTCTGCATTTGGGGGTCTGCTCTGACTAGATGGGTGGAGAGAAACATTTGTCAATAGGTGTAAGTTCAGATGTGCCAAGGAATCAGTCAAACTCTAGAAAAAAGTTTACAAGAGAGTTTTGGGGGGGGGCATTGCCAGGTTGGGTAAAGCAAGTGCCAGCAGTGGCAGGGCAAGGTTGGTGAAATGACTTGGCTAAGGCAGTTTTCCAAACACAGGTGTCTCCATCTCCACCTATATGGAGAGATGTGTAGGTGGACAGGCAGGTTGGCTTTGTCTCCTGATTTATTCAGCCTGGTAGCCTGGAAATCAAAGGCTTCTCCCGCTGTGTTCTGGCCAGGCAGCTGCTCAGACAAGGGGAACTGAGACGCAAAGGCAGCTGAGTGCTGAGTTTCCTCAGGCTGCTCCCACCTCCCCCAGCAGCCTGCAGGGAAACTCTGAGCTCCTGACATCCCTGGCTGCCGCACCCTGCATGCCAAGGGCCCGGCTCTGCCAGCACTGCCAGGGGCAGTGGCACCGGGCACACCCCACTCATCCCATCTCCCCTCTCTGGGCTTGGCTCCCTGCCTCCTGCCCTGGGCTCCTGGTGGGAGGCGATGCCCTCCCAGGTGGGTGGGCTGTGCCTGTGAACAGAAGCTCACAGGGAGTTCAGCTGCATCATCCCATGCTTTCCCACTTCTCATTCCTCCTGGCTCTACATCTCTGTAACATCCAGGCTATTTTTTTCCTTCCCTTTTGCTGGTTTACTGCTCCCCAGCCCACTCTGGGTGAGCAGAGCACTTCTGGGACACATTATTTACTAGAAGGTATTTGTTACGTTGCTTTAATAATGAGAAAAATTTTTTTTTTCAAAGCCTTACAAATATGTTTAAAATCTAAATACAATGAGGCAATGCAACATCATTTAATAATTCCAATAGTATGCCAAGCCTGGGAATGACAAAAGCTGCCAGCAGGGTGCTACAAAGCAAGGTTCAGAACCCCACTGCTTCCCAGCTAAGCAGAAACAGACTTCCAGCAGCAAGACATTTGTTAACCATTTTGGAGGCAGCAGGATGGGGCGTGGAACAAGCCCGGCTGCCTCTGTGTCACTGCCTTGCAAAATCCTTGGCACAGGAATGCACCAGCATCCTTGGAATTAAGGCCCTTGTGAAGACTTAAAGGCTTAGTGGACTAACATACTTAAGATGGATTTTTCCAAATATTATTCTAAGTCATTCAGAGACACCGTGTCCTGGTGCTGGTGTGAATGAACAGAGCTCCAGGGGCAGAGCCCACATGTTCCGATGGCATTTCTTGCAGGGCTGTGTGTGTGAGCAGGAGGCAGAGCAGTGGGACTCGACCGTCAGGGGGAGGGGAGACTGGGACCCTCTGCCTGCTCAGAGATCATGGAGTCATCACAGAATCAGAGAGTGGTTTGGGTTGGAAGGGACCTCAAAGATCATCATATTTCAACCCCACCTGCCATGGTCAGGGACAACTTCCAGGTTACTCAGAGCCCCATCCAACCTGGCCTTGGACACTTCTAGGGATGGGGCGAAAGATCCCACGGAGTGTTTTGTGTCCCAGTCCAGATCTGTCCCTGGGGCTGCTGGGTGCCTCCAGCTCTGTGCCATGGCCATCCCTGGCTGCAGGCAGTGCAGGACACAGGTGCTGTCCCAGCAGGGCACCGGGAGTGGGGCTCATCTGCATCCACAGGGGAAAATCAGCTGATGTGCAGGAATGCACTTCTGGGACCACCTCCCTGTCATAGAACCAGAGACTGTTCAGGGGGTGGAAGGGGCCTTAAAAACCATCTCATTTGAACTCTCTGCCGTGGGCAGGGGCACCTTCCATTAGCCCAGGTTGCTCCAAACCCCATCCAACCTGGCCTTGAACACTTCCAGGGATGGGGCAGCCACAGCTTCCCTGGGCAACCTGTGCCAGGGCCTCAACACCCTCAAGAATTTCTTTCTAACGTTTAATCTAAACCTACTCTTTTTCTGTCTGACTCTTTCTGTCACTGGGAAGGGGCTGCACCTCCCCCTCCAGCACAGGCCCCTGCAGGTGGAGATGTCAGAGCATCCCCCTGAGCTGTTGGGATGCTCACACACCCCCCAGCTGTGACACCACAGCTGTGACAGCCTTGTTTCAGCTCAGATATGTGACACAGGCTGGGCTGGGCTCCTCCTCACCAGCTCTGGGAGGGCACCTGCTGGGGGAACAGGGAGCAGGAACCCACACTCTCTCCACCCCCACACTCCCATGCCCTCCACAGCCCCACGCTGGGACGACCTCTGACTCCTGTCCCCAGCCCTGTGGCCCAGTCCTGCTCCACTGAAGGCAGTGTCAGAGCTGGCAGCCCCACCTCAGGCTGCAGAGCTGCCACCCCACTCCTGAGCCCGGCGCCGGCCCTTATTTCCCAGGAGGAAAAGGAAGAGAAAATCCAAGAGTTCCTATTGAGAGCAGCACGAGGATGGAGCCCCAGGGCAGCCTGCAGCAATCAAAACCAGCCACAGCCCGGGGCTGGGCCCACAGAGACCAAAAGTCCTAATCGACTGTTAATGGGAAAAACAATCATATTTATTACAGGAAAAGAAGTTTATGATTACTACAGAAATGACATCATAACCCCCCGTGCCAGTTTAAACAATATTTGGAGAATTCATTTGTTTTGTACTATTTAAATTACAGTGTGGGAGCCTATTTAAAGTGAGAGTGTATGTGTGTGTGTGTGTTTGTGTGTGTGTGTTGATGTAGCCATGCTAATGTTTATTTAAATCTTTTATTTATAAAATTGATCTTCCTATGCCTAAAATGGAAATTTTCTTCTCTAAAACATCTCTTAATTGTGGAAAATTATTGTATATATTTACATTTCCCCTCACATTCGCATCTGTATGTTTATCAGCAGGCACGTGCACGTACACAACTGCACGGTGACACACGGGCCTGGACCTCTTGCTTGCAAAGGTGCTGCCACCTGTGATAAATCCCTGGAAAAATGGCAAAAATGAGACAGTGAGTAGCAAAGTGGCAGCACGCCCTACCCCAACACTGCCCTGGTGCTCCTGCATCCGTCCCCAGCCCAGACTGCCACCAGCAGGGTCCCATGTGCGCGTAGCTGCCCTGCTTAGCCCGGCAGGCTCTGCAGCACTGAGATGCCACTGCCAGCTGCCAGTGGGCTGAGGAGATCTGCTGGTACCAGAACTCCCACCCAGGACAGAAATGCCTTCCTGCTTCTGCCACGGCTCCCAGCACCACTGAGCATCCCAGCACCCCTGCCCCTTCACACTGAGCTGCCTTCCTTTCCCTCACATGCATTTGTGGAATTGGTCTCTTCTACCCTTTGCACATGGGCAGCCTGTTGGTTTTGTCTGCTCCAGCCTTTCCACACATCTCCCCAATCCCATGTGCCCAGCCCGGCTCTGCTCTCACAGAGCTGAGACTCCCAGCAAGGATGGAGCAGCATCAGGCTCCCTGCAGACCCTTTCCCAGGAATCCCACCCTAACCACATCCCTATGGTTTTGCTGCAGAGGGGGAGCTGGTACCATTAACAGGGGGTGGATCCCACTGTAGCCCACGGGCAGCAGAGCAGGGTGGCCTGATGGACAGCCCCCGTGTCCCTGGCCAGTGCTGCCACATGATTTTTGGCAAATTCTCTCTTCTTGGCTCTCAGATGAAGGGCCAGAAGGCCAAAGATGGGCTTCCTGCCTTTCACCAGGATGTACCTGTCCTCCCAGAACACCGGAGCTGGTCTAGACACCGGGGCCATAAATCTGCTGGCTGCTGCTCTGCGCAGAACTCCCACCAGCCCTGGGACAGAGGGAGGCAACCCCAGCACGGTCTGATGGGAAGTTCAGTGTCCAAAAAGGCTTATGAACAGACTGTTTGAAAACGTTGGAAGGATCTTATAGACATATGTCCTAAAGTCTCCTCTCCTGGGCACCTGGGAAGCTTCAGAGGCCCCATGGAGCCCCTTGGGACCCCAGGAGAAGGGCCCATGTGCATCCCAGATGATCTGGGCACTCAGCAGGCTTTTCTTGAAGTTTTCAGAGCACTCCTCTTCTTTGCAAGTGGGGAAACTGAGGTACAGCCCAGGGTGATTTCTTCCTCTGGATGTTGCAAGACATTGAGTCACAGCCTGTTCCTGATTCACTTTGTGCCACAGACCAAAGTGGGGTCATGATGGACCCCAGTGCCCTGACCCTGGGATCTCCTGTGGGACACGCTGGAGCAAAGCTCACCTGAGTGCTCGGGACCTACAGCCACAGCAGTGAGTTCAGGACAGCACCATCCCCAGCTGGCAGCACCAGCCTTACCAGCCTTGGCCAGCAAGGAAGAACTAAGGGATACAAGCAGGACTGAAATAAAGAAGGGCTCGGATGGAGTGAGGAGGAGTTTCTGTGGAAAGCCCAGGACAATTTGGTCTGGTGAGCCCTGTCCCTGGAGTGTGTGAGTGGTGGGAGAGCTGGGCCAAGTCCCAACAGCTCAATCCAGCTCCAAACAAGCTCCATGCCCAAGCCCTGTGGGTTCAGCTTCCCCCCAGTGACTCGGTGGGTAGCGGTCGCACACGCTGCAGCTGAACATCCTCCTGGCACAGGCCTGGCTGAAGCATTAAGTAACACTGAGTAAACTTTGTTTAAAGGAGACAGCTGTGCAACTGGAATGAGCTACAAATGAGTGAGATTCCCAGTGACATGTCTCTGTCTCTGCTGGAGTCTCCCACCGCCCACGGCGCAGTGCTCAGAGGGCTCTGTCCCTGAGGAGCAGCGTGTGCAGAGATCTGGGTGGAGTTTTGGCAGAAAGTGTTGGCTCACAGTCTCTCCTCTGCTCAGCAAAGGCTGCCCAAGGCTCAGGGCTGGATGGCACACGGTCACTGACCTCTGTTTCCAGGCTCCCTTGGACACTGCAGCCACGCAGAAGCCACCCCAGAGGGAAGTGTGCTTCCAGCACTCAGGGTGGGGGATGGCATGTGCCTGGAACATAAATCACAGCCCACTGGGGAGGGACAGCCAGACAGCCTGGGGCAGGGGACCTGCAAGTCCAGATGAAGATTTAAACACTGGTAGAAGGCAACTTCCTTTGAAATAATCCAGAACACAAGTAAAGACTCTTCCTTTGGGAGCATTCTCTCACATTTCAAGTTTCAAAAGGTCCAAGTCCAGGAGCTTCCTCCAAGCTCCAGGGCTTGGGGGACATGCCTGAAACCTGCTCCCATCCCCATCAGCTGGGAAAAGGTGACAGACCATCTGCAGCAGTCAGAACTGGCTCACAGCTGGATCCACAGGGAAAGCTGAGCTGGGGTCTCTGGGCCTGAGTGAGCTCCATCCCCAAACTGTTCCTGGGTGAGATTAATCACTGAAAGACGGCTGATACTTCTGGAGAAACAGAGTAATTCCAGGTATTCTCTGGGAGGAGGCCTGGACGCAGGTCAGAAAAGGAATCTTGTGACCACAAAATTCATAAAAAATCACTAGTTAGTTTTTCTGAGCCAGGATAGCAAGGCCAGAGCGGGAAGAGGACGGAAAGGGAGGGACATCTGCATTGTGCAAGGATGTTGTGTAACTGAAGGGACCGAGGAGCCTGGGGAATGACACCTGAGAGACCTAAGGGGTGAAAACCCCCTCTCTGATAGAGAGAAGTCATGGAAAAACAAATGTGATGGGAGTGACTGAGGGGCTGAGGAGAGGATATGATAGAAAAGCGTCACAAACATATGGCTCCTTGGAACTCTGGGAGATGATGGAGCGGAGAAGGAAATGGGAAAGCCCTGGGGTCCAGGGCTGACAGGAGTCCCAGGAGAGGAGCTGGTGCTGCTGCAGTCCTGATGTTACAATGGAGAGAGAGCAGAGGGTCAGTGTCCCTCACAGCCAGGCTCATGAGGCTCCTGCTACCTCCTTGAGCTTCCAGGAAAGGACACGGGTTAAGGAGTGTTGGGGAGAAGAGCCTGGGGGAGCACAGTCTGCCTGAGGGTGTGTTTGAATGAGGTCAGCTTAAGAGATTCCTTAGATTGTGGCGTTATCTCTCACAGCAAGGGATGGGGACCCAACTCCAACCCGAGGAAGTCCAAGTATCAGACTCCAGTGGTGCCTGGGAAGGGGCGAGGAGAGCGCCAAGGGAGAGGCACTCGCTGGGGTCCTGTGCCCATAAAAGGCTCTTTGCGTGTCAGAAACAGAATTGACTTCCACTCCTGACAGCTCCTAAGCTCCAATGTCTCCTAATAAACTCCATATCTTTATGCAAAGGAGTTGCTTCATATATACAAGATATGGCGACCGATGGGGCTCGGAGCCAGGCTGAGCACCCAGGACAAGGAGTGCCTCTGTAACTGGAGATCTGCTCAGGGAAATTCTCCACCCTGAGGGCAGGAAACCTGCCAAAGGACAGCGTTTTGTGGGGTCAGGGGTCAGGAGTTTCAGGGGGTCTGGGCACGGCAGGGTGAGGGCTCATTCCAGCAGCAGCTTGGGTGGGAATGACTTGTTGCCCCCAGTGAAGCTCCAGACAGACATTGTGTGGCCAGAGTCCCTGCAGAGCTACTGAGAAGTGACCTGGGGGAACGTGCTCTTGGTAGGGGATGGCAAAAAACGGCAGTAGCCCCAAAGTGTAATCAGCAGTGGCTGAGCTGGCAGAGAGGCCTGGATATCCCAGAGCAGCTACTGCATTTTTCAGTCCCAGGTCAGTGCTCAGGGAGCTGCTCTCCCCCACAACATTCCTCTTCCCCAGCCCTGGCACACTTTGTGTTCCTTTCAACTGTCCCTGCTGGTTTTATCCCTAGTGAGTCCCTTCTCATCTGTGCATGGGGACAGCACTTCTGATGGCTGGATATTGGCACAAAAAAAATTAGCCACTGTCTCCCCTTCCTTTAATCTTTCTTCCAAAAATGAAAAGTAGTATGTCAGAGTGTGAAAGCATGAAAGAAAAAGGAAGGATGAACCCTGGATACCTGGGCTCACTCCCTGACAGGCTTCCTGAGACTGTGGCCTCTTTTTGTCTCCATTTTCAGATTTGTAAGAAGGAGCAGTAACATCTTCCTGCTTTGGATCCTTACAGTCATAAACAGTGGAGAGATGTAGGCTGGTGGCATCTCCAGGGGATTCTGGGTTTGTGCCTGCCTCTGATACCTCCATTCTGAACACAGACGGGAACAAGACCCTGTGATCACAAGCTTTGGCACAGAAAAAACAAGTGTCACAAGTGCCACCAAGCATCCAGAGCCAGGGTCTGTCCCTGTATCAGCTCCACCAGCTAGAGGTTGGTGTAGTGAGTTGCTCCTCAGATGAGAACAACATGGGAATAAAATGCCACTGCAAAGGGTCATTCAAGGTCAATATGATGAGCTTGCCAGAAGAGAAGCCATGCCCTGAGGGGGCAAACACAAGGCACAGAGGTGGCAGTACCCTCTCTATGGCTGATGTGCAGGAACCACATTGTTCCCCACCTTCTGACAATCTTCTGGGGGATCAACCCTGCAATGACTGAGGACCTTGGCTGGAAACAGCTTCAGGCCACAGTCCTGTCACTGGAACAGCCCCCCAGCTGTGACTGATCCACTCACCCAGCCATGGCTGGATCCCTTGCTGTCCTTAAATATGGTTTGAATACAAATGGTTAAAACTGTGAGGAGTTTTGTAAAACATAAACAGGGTAAGTTAGATGACAAAAGGGTCCCCCATCCCTATTGCTGTACCACGTGTCACTGTTTACTGCCTCACAGACACAGGAAACTCCAGCTGTGCAGCATGCCAGCTGTCTAAAGAGGCACCCAACCTCCACCAGGATACACCAAGGCCCAGGAGAGCCTGTCCCTGCTGCAGCCACGGCCCTGCTGCCACCTCTTGTTGCCAGGCTCTGTTCATCCCCCCTGGAAACGTGTTCACCTGATGCCAGGTCTCACTCCCCACCTGCAGTGTGGGGCACCAGGACAGGCTGTGCACTGACCTGCTTGGAAGGTGTGAACCCATTACACTGACACATCCCAAGGTTCTCTGGACCACCCAACTCCACACAACTCCCCGGGGTGGTTTCTTCAGTCTGAAGTCAATATGTGAGTTTGCTCCCAATTGAAGACACCCTGAGAAGCCCTGGCTTGGGTCAGCACATGACATTCCATCTGCAGGGACATTCCTGCCACTCTGTGCAGAACACACAGCTCCTCCTCAGTGCCCTGATCCTCATCCAGGCACCAGCCCTTCCTCCATACCCACTTACATTCACTTCACCTCCTCACCCAAGTCCCTGTTCCCTCTGGCTGGCACAACACAGAGCCCTGAACCACCTGGAGGAAAATTTTCACTGTTGGATGATGAATTTTCTCTGGATGAGCCATGTGACCCAGCTCAGTTCCCCACAGTTGTCCTTTTCACACCTCTCCAGCAGTTTTGCTCCCTGCAAGTGTGAGCAGGAGAAACACTCCTCCATTGCTGGGTTAGCAGAGAAGCCCTGGCTTCTCAGCTGAGAGTGCCCTGGGCAGACACACTCACAGCCCTGCTCTGCACCAGAGTGACCTGCTCTGCTTCAGGATCCCTGTTAAAATCACAACTCCCTGCCCCTCTTTTTCCTCCTGCCAGGCTGAGATGTCTTTGCCCTGGGGTTTCTTGAGCCCACCGTCTCCCCACCCCAGTCACAGCCCCTCAATTCCTACCTCCCAAGGTCCTAAAGTGACACACAGCAGCCAGAGCTGGGCAGACTTGGTGATGTTCAGTGCCACAGATCCTCTTTTGACTCCCTGGCTGCTCCCAGCCCCATGGGGTCACCCCAGGAGCCGTGGTCAGCCTGGCCCTCCGTGCCCCACACTGCTGGACTGGCCACGCTCCAGCTGATCCAGAGTGCTCCCAGAGAGGGCAGCTGGGGCCAGCAGGAACCCTCTGGAGCTGTGAGATGTTCTTGCTGGCAGCCAGCAGACAAAATGTCCTTAAATCTGAAGTCCCTCAGGGAAAACAAATGCTCTCCATCTGCTGGGACTGCTGGGGTCTGCTGCGCCAACCCACACTGACCTCTGCTCATGGCCTTGTCCCAAGGTTTCTTGACACCAAAAGGCAATGTACAGAACCCAGTGTGGAAGAATAAACACAGCCCGTGATACCCAATTTGGGCTGGGAAGGGCAGAGACACTTTGGGTGGATTTCACAGGCCTTTAGATAATTCATGCTGGGGCACTGGGATCAGGGCTCTGGGCACTGTCCCAGGCGCCAGAGTGAGCAGGCCCTGCTGTCCCATGCAGGGACATCACACAGCTCCCTGGGCTGCCCCTTCTGAGGACAAGTTGGCCAAGAAGGTGATCCGGTGTGACTGACCAAGGATAACTTGAGGCCGCAGAAGCCAAGTATGGGGCAGGAGAGACACAGAGACACAGAGACACAGAGGCAGCTGCTGACAGTGCGGGCAGCAGGAGCTCGGGGGGCTCGGGGGGCATTGCTGGATCTGGGGCGAGTGGCTCAGCCCAGCCCCATGTGCCACACAAACACACTGCAAGGAGCTGATGCTCAACCACTGCTGCACCACAACTTATCAGGCTCCTGGCTCCACTCCTGGGGGGAACTGTTGACCTTGGTGGGACCCCATCCCATGGGCATCCTGGGGCTGGCTCAGGCAGAGTTGGCAGGTCGAGTGGAGCCCAAATGAACTCCCCATCTCACCAGCACCACCTGCAAAATACATTCTTTCCAAGCACCCCAAGAGACTTTCTTTTGCAACCCTTCCAGATAAACCCAACTTATTTAGCTGATAATATATAAACAGTTTATCAGCTTTGTGCATTTGCAGTGCAGCGGGATGGATGTTGTTCTTGGAATTCTGTTTGGTCATAATATTTAGAAGAGGGCTCTGATAGCAAAGATAAGCAGCTCACCCACAGCAGATGGCTCGTGAGACACTCAGCCGAGCCAACATTCTGTGGGGAATGAATAAACTTGTAATGCAAGTTGTTTGTAAGTGGTTTTAGCTAAATGTCACATGTAAGACTGCACAGACATGCTCTGTCCAAGGTGTTTGAATTTATAGGAGCGAGGATTCAAAGGCAGGGGCCAAATTTGCTTTTAAACTTCCTTAAACAAATGTACAGAGGATAAAATACCTCTGGATTTGCTCTTGGAGCAGGGGTGTGAGCAAGACATGTGCAAAGACATATCCCATCCCTCCTCAGCAGGTCCTTGCCAAGGAGCTGTGCCTGCCACCATGCCCAGCCTGGGCTGTGGGGTGAGACAGGGCACCGTGACCCCATTGAGATCCCCTGGCCCACATCCACTTTATGAATGGCCTCTGCTGGGGCTGGTTCATTCACCTTCCCACACAAGAGAAGAAGGGAAACACTCCCTTCCAAGCAAGTACCCAGTGAGCTCTTGGTTTATCCTATTTGACCACATGACGAGGCTGGAGATGGTCCTGGGGAAGCTCTGGGCAGCCACACACATCCAGGGCATCCCAGAGCTGAGCTCCTCCGTGGCAGCCACAGGGGTGTCTGGCCCTCACTCTGGAGGTGCTTGGCCAAGACACAGCAAGCCCTGAGCTCTGCAGAGGGAGGGGGCTGTGAAGGGGCTGTCTGGGCTGTCCTGCACCCCCAGGGTCCGTGCTGGGGGTGTGCTGGGGGTGGTTTTAGCGCTGCAGGGCAGAGCCAGGGCTTGGGCTCAGTGTGAAGCCTGGGGACATACAGTCCCTGCTCCCACACCACCTGCCTTGTCAGGGCTGGGGGCTGTGCCAGCCCTCCCCTGGCGGCCTCAGGGGACTGCTCTTCCCGTTTCACCTGCTCTGTCCCTCCCTGACACTGCAAAGGGCACAACACCCCCACTCCTGCTGCTCACTGGGAGCGATGGTGCTGTCCAGTGACTGCTCATCCCACCGTACCCCCAAAACAGAGCTTTCCGTGATGGCAGCCAAGTACCTCAGTGTCCAGTGCCTCCATCCTCAGCACACCCTTCCCTGCCCTGCTCATGTTTCTGGGACAGGGATGGTGTTGAGCTGTGAAAAGATAAAACTGCAGGAGACCAGATGTAGGGAAGTGCCAAACTCCCACCTCCAGGTGAGGAGACACCGTGGGCAGTGTTACCTGTGCTGGAGGAGGCTCGGAGGGGATGCAGGTGCAAACCACAGCACCCCTGGGGTGGAGCAGGGGAGCCCTGCACCTGCACTGAGATTGTGCTCCCCTCCCTGTGCTAGTGTAGGGTCCCACGAGCACTGCAACCAGCACTGATGTCCCATGCAGAGCAGACTGTCCCCACCCACAGCACAGCCCTGGAGCCACAGGAAAACCCACCCTGCTTCACCTCAGCCGGCTCTTGGTGGCTGAACCCTCAGCACGGGCCAGCACACTGGTACTCTAACACACTAAAAGGGCTCTTTTTACTACAGTCTGGAGGGGAAAACACACAAAATAGCGTGTTGATATGTATTTCTTCTAGTTTTTGTTGTAAAGGCTCCTGAACAGCGTAGCAAGGCAGGCAGGCATCTCTCTCTCCTGCAGAGCCCATACAGGCTGAGTCTCCTGTCAGTGTCTGGTGGAAAATCAGTCACACTAAGGGCATGAGCCCAGCCCTGGAGGAGCTCAATCGAGAGCCTCCTCTCACGAGTCACCTTGACACCCAGAGGGGACTCCAGGGCTGGCTACTCAGGATTCAGACAAGCATCCAAAAAAGGAAAGAGGCTGAAGCCAAGGAACATTTGTCTTGTCCTGTGTTGCATGAGTTAATGAAGTTAGTGTTTCCAACCCACTCCATTCATCCAGCCTTTCCCTTTCAGGTACTAAAGAGTCACACAGGTCACATTGCTCCAGTATGCCCTCATTCTAGAGCTCCTTGGAAATTTTTTGTTTCCAAGGAGTCGCCCTCCTGCCCCAACATAACAGTGCTGGGCTTCTCTAAGTGCATCTCATAATTGCCTAGATTTATGAGGCCTCTACTGAAATGTTGAAGACAGCATTTAGAGTCCCTCAGTTCTTGTTCTGTTTAATCCATTCCCTTTTTCCCTGGGTTGTGATTCCAACTCAGCATGTGAAGCTCTGCCATTGCCAGCAGGCTCTTTCATTTCCAAAATGAGGCATTTTGACATCTTTGTGATTCTGTTGCTTTCCCTCTTGTGGTTTCTCTTCACCTTTTTTACAAGTTGTTTCATTGGCAAATTAACTGAGGGCTGGGCACAGTTCACAGTGCAAACAGCCTGCACTGGGATGTGAATTCCTTTGGGCAGCAACAGTGACTGTCTGGTTTCCCTCAGGAGGACATCAGCTTTGCAGCCTGTATGGTTGGTGTTTTGACACATTCAGAGGACTTCATCCCCCCTGAGAGCCTACAGGACATGAGTCCTACGACCTTTATCCCCCCACTGTCTCTAGGACTCTCTGAGGCACAGATTCAGAGGGAAGGTCACAAATTTGCTGACTGGTCAAAGACTTGAAAGACTTTGTCTTTACAGCCAGAAAAATACCAAAAAGCAACTAAAGTTGGGTACCCCAGACTGGTACTTTCACCCTGAGGCATTCTCATGGAGCACTTTCCCTTGACACAGTCTGATGGTTGCATGCACTCGGGGTGCAGGTGATCCATGATCTTCCTCCAGCAAAAATTTAATTATATTAATAAGAACAACTTAATTGAAGCAATGGGATCAATTCACCTCTGAAACAAGAATCCACACAGGATGGTCCTTTGCCTAGTTCCTACTTGTGCTTATTTGTTCTGCGCTTTCCCACTAGTGCAGATAGATCTGTCCATCCGTCTCTGGCCCTTCAGCCACACAAATACCCTCCCCAGCTGCAGTGAACATGTGTGGGCAGAGGCACAGGCTCTTCTGAGACCAATGAGTGGAGGCAACCACAGCCTTTAAACCCAGTGTTTCAAGATCCTCCAGAAGGCCGTGGTGACACTTGGTGAGCCCAATCTCTGCTTCCCAAGGAACAAGAATTGTGACCTCAGAGCAGCAGAAAAACCAGAAGCTGAACCAGCAGCAGAGCAGAGCTCAGCTGCCCCCTGTCCTGTCCTGGGAGGATCCTCCACAGATGGGGTCCTTCAGAGCTGTGCCAGCAGCTGTTGCTCTCCCTTGAGACGCAGCCATTGAACAATCTCTCTCTAATTGGCATTGTTTGCTAAAATTAAACTCCTGTTCAATGAAACAGAGCTAGGAAGACACAGCTCCCCAAGGGCTTGGGCCCTCCCTCAGACCGGCTGCCCTCGTGCCTGGCCATGATCCCACTGTGGGAATGTCCAGGCTCTGGTGGTGGGATGGGCAAGGACAGTCCTTCATTATCGGGGTGAACTCTTGCAGGCTGTGTCTGCAGGTCCTCCAGGTACCAGCTCTTCCACAACACTTGGGACAGCTGCCTTGGCAGGAGGTTGTGAGTACCCAGCAGAGCTACCCCCTCCCTACCCAAGGAGTGTCCCACGAGTTTGGGTCCGTCCCGGGTGGTCACATACCCCCTGCAGCCCCAACATGGTCCCAGACAACCAGCACAGACACACTCCTCTCCAAACGAGGGGAGGAAGGCAGATAGCAAACCTCACATGCAGAATTTTCTGAAACTAACTATAAATGGTAAAAACTCAAAGTCTTGCTTTCTCTGGAGGTTTTCAAGCAAAATAACCCCAAGAACAGCAGCTTCAACTTTTATTCGGATGAGAAAACATTCTTTTATTTTGACATCATCTTTGTCCGGTTTTATCATAGGGATAAAGTATCTTTTATCTGGACACAATGCATCAAGTTGCAGGGTGAGTCATAAAGTGAACCCATACAATTGAGCCAAGGTGCTGCCTGGAGTGAGGGCTGGCAAAGCCAAAATGTCACACTCAAGGTACATGACAATAAACTGCCATCTCTGCTCTCCAAGGAGCAGGGTCTGCTTTGAGAGAAGTGTCTTTGACACTTCAGAGACACCCACATGAGCTGGGCATGGACCAGTTCACATGAGTAACCTTTCTCACACCTACTTAATTCAGCAGAGATGTGGAGTTCATCAATTCCTGTGGATTCCATTACACACACTGGCACTCAGGCAGGTGTGGGAGCTGCTGTGGGGTGATGCTCTGTCAGCGAGGACTGAGCAGGGCTTCCATCTGAAGCATATTTGGGTCTCCATGTTCAGTGTCAAACACTCAGTGGATTATCTCAGGGCTGGAAGGCCCCTGAACACAGGTCTGTGCTGCTTGTAGGGGAAGGCAGCCCTTGCACACACTGCAGAGATGTGACAGAAATGTTAAAGAGCAGGAAATAAAGCCTCATTCCTTCCTGGGTTACTTCAGGATCAAGGTCCAGAGCCACTTTAGGTGGCAACTGTTTCCAACATTTGTTCAGTTTTTGGGAGGGATGGGGACATGCATGAATCACTTTGGTTGTGGAGTTCTCATAGTGGTTCTCATGGTTAATCTGTGTTTAACCTTCCTGTGGGCAGCAGGTATACCCCACCTCTTCCTTGTCCTGGAAAGGCTGCTAAGCCAGCTGAGGGTGAGGAGGAAGAGGATCCTAAGACATTTCAGTGCTTTATGTCCCTGGGGCTCCCTGTTCCCGTCCTTTGCCACCATGCAGGGTCCACACTAGACCATAAGCAGGGCAGGCAGTGCCACAGCACACTGCTGCTTCAGGGGAGGTGTCCCCCAGCACATGGCTGGCTTTAGTGTCCCCAGAACCCTCATATCAGGCAAAGCACTGATCTAACCAGGTTTTGCTCCCAAGGGCAGGCAGATATATCAAACTCATGTCATGGGCAAGCCTTCAGACAAGTCCATAGCTGTCTTTGCAAGGCTCGGGACCAGGAGAGGCAGCACAGCTTCCCAGAGCAGAGGCTGGGCAGCAGCCACCCCTCCAAACACCACCGTACCAGGGGACAGCAGTGGGAACAGCCCTCCCTCCTCTCTTGACCAGCCAGACCTGCCAGTGCCCCTGGGGGGGAGCAGGGCACTCACCCACCCTGGGCGTGCAGAGCTGACACCATGTTCTCCACTCCCACACCCACCACGTGAAGATCCATTCTGCTCTCCTTCCCATCCTGGACACCATCAGGAAAAGGTCCTGGCACCTCTGCAAGGGACAGTAATTCCTCCTGGGACAGGAAATTTCAGCTCTGCTCTGATCGAGTTTCCTTGCCCAGATCTTCCTTTTTCCCAGAAAACAGACTGTCCTGGGAAGAGGAGGTGGGCAAAAGGTGCCCACCATGGGAAGAGGGCTCCTCGGCACCTGCCTCAAGCGCTGACAGTTTGGATCCTACAAGCCCAGGCCAGAAAGGAAAAAGATCTGCTCTTTGAGTGCTGCTATTTCCCTGAGAATCCCAACCATCAGTCACACAGGACAGCAGAGGAGAACACGAGAAAACAATCTGACTTGCTTCTAACTACAAACTGGTCCAGCCACCTGTACCTGGGCTGGGGGCTCACATAGCAGGAGTGGTTCAGTAATGAATAGGTAAGGGCTGAAATGTGCTCTTCTGATATAAAAGCTGGTTTTGGGGCTGCCTTTCCAGACACACCAGTCTTTGGCTGCTGAATGAGAGGAGGGTTATGGGGAACACAGGGACTCAGAGCTGTGGGTCCTCCCCATGGAACCAAGGCAGAGTGAGCAACAACATCTGCACTGACTCTGCCACCAGGACCCACAGCTTTGCACAGCCCAGGGGACAGATTTCCTCCTGTTAGACAGCAACCAGGGATCTCTTGCTCCTCTGGAGGACACAGTGTGACTCAGCTTTACCCACCCTCTCAGAGGGGTCTTTACAGAGCCCTGGCCCACCCCCTCTCTCCACTCTTACAAAGCCATCGGATTAGGATTCAAAGGTGAAAGCACAGCAGGAAACGCTTTGATACCAGGAGACGGACCAGCCAAGGAATGTTACAGGATTTTTCCGTGGCTGTTTCTTCTCAAGCATGTACACAAGCAGCACTGGGTTATGCAACTTTGCATCGGTGCCTTCAGCTGCTCCGGGCAGGGAGAGCGGGCGTTATTTAAATCAAACTGAAAAATGGGGACTGGCACGAGCAGCAGGACTTGCAAAGTATGTCTATTCCGAATGTTCCTACTAATTAGTACAACACAGCATCTTTCCAAGAACAAGGGAAGCTCTGAAAGCCCACGGCAGTGTAATAACGTGCAGTCCAATGGAAGCATCTGTCCTGAGGGTGGGTGGCCACGTCCTTGTGGATGTGGCCTGGCTTGGTTCACAGCACAGCCTGACCACACGGCAGCCCTGGAAAGCCACTCTGATGAATGTACCCTTCAGTAGCCTTTGGATTTGCTTTCCCTGGGGAGGCAACTCCCCTTCACCTTCCCACGGGCGGTCTCTTTTCACCCCTGCGATCCAGGAACACCCACTGCTGTCAACTGCTCCACCAAACTGGGCCACCTCAACAGGACACAGCCATGGTGCCACACAAGCTGCAGGACACCTCAGTCTGAGGCTGGAACAAAGGGGCATGAGAAGAAAGACTCACATCTCCTTCCCTCATACCCAGTGTTCAGGAGCTTCAGGACTGGACAAAAGTGTATCCTTCAGCTTTGAAGATCTGGGCTTTCCTGCCTAGCCCTTTCCCTGAGGCTGGGTTGTGGGAGGGAGTGGGTTACCTGGATCTCTTAGTTCTGGTGTTGGGGGTCTGCCAAAGCCGTATGAGAGCCCAGTGATGTTTGTGAGCTCAGTGATCGTCTCAGCTGGATGCCCTCTTCCAGTTAGGAAGGAAAGGAAGCTGCTGAACACACCAAACATCTCCTCTCTGAAAACTCAGAGACTCTGCAGAGAGTGCAGCCAGCGTGGGTGTTTGGTGAAAGAACTGTGCCTGCGGCACTCCTCACACTGTTCAGTAGCACTCACATCCCTCATCCTGGAAATCATCACCAGCAGCTTGGAGTCATCACACTCACAAACCTCTAGAGGGACCGTGGGAGCCCTGCAGCCCATGCTCGCTGCAGCTCCACATGCTCGGCTTCCCGCGGGCCTGGAGCTCCAGGCACAGTGGGACCATGGCTCCCTGGGAGTCCTGATGAGGGGGGAATAGTGCGAGCAGCTTCTTGCCCTGACCCGGGGGAAGAGCTCTGCCAGTGCTCCTGCATGAGTTGTGCTCCAATTCAGACCACGAGCTGTGCCCGAGCACAGAGCTCAGAATCAGAATCATATTCTGAGTTGAAAGGGACCCACAAGGACCATTGAATTCAATTCTTAAATGAATGGCTCCTACAGGGATCAAACCCTCGACCTTGGTGTTATTAGCACATGCTCTAACAAACTGAGCTCATCTCTGTGCTGAACACCTGAGGATGACACTAGCCACGTGAGGGAGGGCAGGGCAGCATCCACCTTCATTGCTTCCATCACCCAGCTCCAGCCATTCCCAAACATCCTGCACCTTACAAGATGCCTGTGCTGCTCTCTGCAAGGGAGAGACTTGGTGCAGGAACACACAGTGCAGCAAACCCACCCAACAGCTCACCCCCTGCTCCCAGTTCCAGCTGCTCTGAAGGAAGGGCTGGGATGTGTGTGAGCTCAGCGCCAGGCTGGGTGGCAGAACCGAGCCCAGTGCTCCCAGCCAGCCCAGTCTCCTGGGGACTGCTCCACGCTGGCTTGGCTTGTGTGTTTAGTTCCTCCTTCTCACTGAGGAGGTGGCTGCCAGCTGCTCTCTCCAATGCAGCACAGGAGGAATAATCAGCTCTGGCAGTGGCTGCTCTGGTAGCAGAGCCAGTGGCTGGGGAGCCAGGGGAGTGTGTGCCTCGCTGCTGCAGCTCTGGGGAGCACAGGCACCCCTGAGCACACAGCAGGAGCTCCCCTGCAGATCCTCATCCCACCCACGCGCAGCACATCTTCTCTGGAAAACACAGTGTTTGCTTTGGAAGTGCTGGAGGAAGAGGCTTGAAAACCATCCATGTACCCATGCTCAACATTAGCAAGGGAGAATTCCCTGAGTGCTGGCTGCTGCTCTGGATTTAGGATGCTTGGCACACACCTGAGGGATTTTGCCCCAGTGTTGCTGTGGGCAGAGCTGCCAGGCTTTTTTGCCAAACTACCACTGCTATGATTGCTATGCTCCTAATTCAGTGATGGACCACCTGCCTCAGCTGAATCCTTGTAGGAAGGAGTCTAATGCAAACCAGGGAGAAAACACAGAGAGGGATGAACCACCCTCGAGCATGTGGCAGGAACCCCTGGGCTGTGATGCATGTTCCCTGGTTTACCCTAAAAATCACATGGCAAAGTCCTTCCCATCTAGAAGGGAGGTCACCCAGAACACACCGTACCTCCAGCCGTGAGGGAAGTTGTCTCCACAAAACACTGATAATTAGTGAGGAGAAAGTGTACTTTTACATCACTCAGGAAAGCACAGCATCAGGAAGTACTGAAAGATAAGGGATCTCCAGCAGGATCACAACTGGATGTGCCAAGCAAGAGCAAACAGGACTAGCTGAGGTCCAGTGGGGCTCTCGGCACTGGGCAGAGTGGGGAGCCCAGGCTGCAGCTGCAGCAAATTTTACTCTGCCACCTCCGTGCAGATGAGTGGTGCAGCCTGTCCAGAGAGTGGGGGCAGAATGTGTTCTGAAAAAATTAGCTACAGCCCGGGATGGTGGAGGAAGGAGAAGCAGCACAGTGACCTGGGCCCAGCACACACTGCAGACACAGCTCTGATGCTCTGTCAAGTGCCTAGCGGTGCTGGCCATGAGCTTGGAGAGAGGTAGGATGGAAAAGGCATTTCAGAGAGACTGAGGTAGCTTCTGTGTCACCTCCTAGATGTGATGGCCCCTGAAAAGTCATCTCCTCTATCCAGTACACTCCGTTCTGGGCCAGCCTGAGGGAGGAACAGAGAAAGCTGAAACCCCACTGAAATCACAGGAGGTCCCTTGTGGTTCCTGGCTCGAGCTGATGAGGATCCATTTCAGCTGAATACAGGATTATCTTGACAGTTTGAAAGCCATTCTTAATTACAGCTTGTGCCCAGCACCCCACAGCTGGGGGAGGCACCATGAATCACCGCTCAGTGGACACGGGAAACCAAATAAGTGAGGGGAGATAAGAGCCCATAACAGAGGTGTGACACACTCTGACATGTCTGCAAGATGGCAGCTCAAGGCCTCAATGCTGCAGCCACATGAATCAGCAGAAAAGGCAAAGATCTGGGATTAATGGATGATTCAGTGGGCTCAGCCTTGCTACCACATCCTGCAGCACCCCACAATTCCTACTGGAGTTAAGGGCTGCTAGGCTGATGGACAAGAGCTGTGATGCCAGAACCAGAGAGGCTTCTGGGGCCAGAGTCAATTCATCCTGGACTGAGGAGTAACAACACCTCCAAGAAACAAGGCAGAAGAGCTCCAGGCAGAGTGTAGGTTATTCCCAACAAAGCTTCTAGGCAGCAACTGGAATCCCAGGGTAAAGACTCCAAACCTTTCTGATGATCTGCACTACCCAAAGGTGGCAAATGTGCAGCAGCTGAGTGGCAACCAAGTCCTTGATCCTGTTCCCTGTTTCAGCCTCATCCTTCCTGACAGGCAGCTTTCCAAGACCCTGTCCCTTGTACAAAAGCAAAACACTTCTGGTGATGCAGGAGGAGCAATAGCTCTGCTCTTCAGGGACTGAGAGGCAAAGAGAGGAGGGGAAAATGGGCAAACTCTGACACATCACAGTGTTTCTGATCCTGTCCTCCCTCCTGCTCCTTTGCTCAGACACCAGGTTTTCCTTTGCTTTCTGCCTCTACAGTGCTGGGCACAAGAGGGGAGAGGGCAAGAAAAAACCTGAGAAGAAAGCAGAGCAGATGCAGCATTCTGATGGAAAACCACCCAGGGTAAGCAATGTGGGGTTGGGGAACAGCTGGAGACTTGGAATTCTCAGGGAACCACTGTAAACCCTGCGGTGAGACCCTTGTTCCCTACCTCAGAAATTAAGGATGTACTTTGTGTGAAGAGCCCAGGTGCATCCAGGCAGAAATTTTCTTCTTCCATTGGGTCTATAAACTCCTAGAATCCCCTGTGTGATGCTCTCTGGGCTCTGGAGGAAGAAGAGTGTTCAAGTCCTCAAGGCTGCTTCATGGGAGGAGTGCCCATGCTGTGACCTGCAGGATTTGCTTGTGGGGTGTGGATACTATATTGGGTTTGTGTTTTCCTCACTACACTAAAAGCAGCCCTGTCAGCAGCAGTGCCTGGGCTGGAGACAGCGCTGATGGTTCTAGGTGGTGACAGGAGCCATGGGGTAATGGGACCAACCCTCCCTCAGATGGTTCAGCTCCCAACTCGGACCAGCCCTGCAAACCAGGAAGGGCCTTTAAATGGGGAGTTTGGAAGGTGCCAGCATCTAACTCACTGGCTTCTCCTAATTTTTGCCTTCTTGCCAGTCCTCTTGCTTTACAGACAGGACATATCACTTCTTCTAATTGCTCAAGGACTCTCTGGTCAGGACCCGTGTCCGGGTTTCCTCCATCAATAACAGACATGGTTCCATATCTCAACCAGTGTCCAGCTCCCTCCCTCACAGCTCCCTCCTTCTCAGGTAAGTCTCTGCCAGAAAAGATTTGGGATCTGTGGCAAACTTCAAGACTCTGGAGTGCCTTTGGCCTTCCCCACTGATCTCCAGCCCCAAAAGAGTGACTATTTGCTTACTCAGTGAAAGTTTATCCTGGAACCCCTCGTTGATACTCAGCCACATTCGTCACTTGAGTCTCTGCAGACCCTCTGCCAGTTCAGGTGGGGTTTCTTACTTCGCCCTTTCCCCCCAGCTCTTAGCTTTGCTCAGGCCAACTCAGAGAGGTGCCTGGATCCAAGCCACACATCAAGAGCTGGTATCAGATTTGGATCACTGAGCCTCTTTTTTATGGGGATAAGTTTGGCAGTAACTGGTCCACTCAAGCTGATTGTTAAAACCTCTCCTCTTGTCTGGTTTTCCCAGCCATTCATTGTACCAGGATGCCAAACCAAGCCAGAGGCACCTCCTGGGGAGATTTCTAGCCAGACAATGGTCTTTGAGAAGAACAGCCTTCCACATCCTGTACCAGCAGGAGACGTTGTGCTGCAAACACAAGGTCCTGCCCATGTCCACCTCCTCCTTGCTGACAGTCATGCAAATGGACTTTCTGCCCCAGCATCTCCTCCACAGCTCTTCTGTGAAAACTTCCAAAGTGATCTTTATCACTGCTAGGGAGGTGTCCTCTTCTCCTACAGCTTCTCTCCATTCCTGGGCTATTGTTTTGCAAATATCCCCATCCTCTGTCTAATTGTAATTCACCAAGATCAACTCACAAACTATGCTCTGCACACACTTAGCCAAGCCCTAAGATACTGTAGGTTTGCACTACTAGACAGAAATGTTAGTAATTGATTCAGGGATCTCTTCTGCACAGTCTTGGGTACTATCAGTTGTGTCCAAAATCCTGTTTTTCCATATATGCTGAGCAGAAAATTGTAGGAGAAACTCACTGTGCTCACAATTTCCAGCCTTTCCTGAGTCACCGCTCTTCCCAAAAAGTCCTCTCTTAGGAGCTGGCATTTTCTACCTGCCCAACAAATGGCAGAGCACAGAGGTGCCTCCTCATGGTACTGACATTTCAGGGCTCTCAGCTCATGTCACTATGAAAAGTCACAGCAAGACCAACCATTAATCCTAGAAGTCTTTAAAAATACTGACTAGTGAAGAACAGTTGCATCCTACAGGGGACAGAGCAGCAGCAGATGAGGCAGACAATTGTGCACCATCCACATTCAGGAGAACACACCATGGGTTCAGGAGATGTATTTCTTCTGGATGACAGCAGAGCAAATTAAAATCCCACAAGCCTGACCTGGTCAGCTGTGCAGGAGTTACTCTGTTCTGGCCCTTGGACAAGGAGATCAATGGAATTTCCATGATCACTCATTTTTGTAAGCGCAAGCTTGGTACTCACAGCTCCAGAAAGTTAGGTCAGCTCACATCCTTAATGGAGGAACGTTCCCTTCACCCTTCTTGTATAATGTTCCAATGAGATTTTTTTAATCAGTACAAAAATCAGACAAAAGCCACGCTGTACTGCAGTACTGGAAGTATATTCCAATAATTTAGAGTAAAATACAGTACAAGACAGAAGTACTGACACCCCAAACAGCCATTTAAGCAAATAAAATTCCTGGTTAAACTCCTAAAAAGCCTGCCCAGTTCTAGGGATACACACATGAGCCTGGTGCTACCTTAACACACCCCTAAACAACTTGCTGAGGAAACATTCAAAAGACTATTGGCATCTTTCTAATCCCTTATCCACTGCTTGGGGGGGGAGGGAGGGGTGGAACTGGATAATCTTTAAGGTCCCTTCCAATCCAAACCATTCTGTGATTCTGTAATTACTCTTTAGGATGAGCAACCTCACCTTGAGTCCATCTCTGAGGTCATGGCTTTGTGCACCCACAAGTCTCTTCTGAGCAGGTGAAAGCACAGTCTGATAAATGGCACCATGGTGGCCACCAGTAACACCCCTGGGATGTCCAGGAGGACACAGCAGCTGTAGGCAACGGATCTCGGCATCCCAAAAGACCTTCGGGTCATCCCAGCCTGAGGTGCCCACATCTGCAGGGGCAGACCAGGAGTGAGGAGCCCAGTAGAAGGGTTGTAGGGGGCTGTGTATGGGATGCATTCCCCTGGGAGCTTGTGTTCTCAGTAAGGGGTGCCCTTTTCACATGCCCTTGGACAACGAACTTGGACAACAGGTACATTTTGGAGAATTCTCGGTAGAGCTGGCCGAGACACAGCCCAGGACTTGTGCTTGGAACAGTCTGGTGGCCCATATACAGAATCACAGAATAATAGGATCTCCTGGGTTGGAAGGGACCCACGAGGATCATCCAGTCCAACTACTGGCCCTGCACAGACACCCCAACAATCCCACCCTGTCCCTGAGAGTGTTGTCCAAACACTCTTGTCAGCCTTGGGGCTGTGCCCACTGCCCTGGGGAGCCTGTTCAGTGCCCCACCACCTTCAGGGGAAGAACCTTTTCCTAAAATCCAACCTAACCCTCCCCTGACACAGCTCCAGCCGTTCCCTCGGATGCTGTTGCAGCTCACACCAAGCAGAGAGGGAGCTGCTGCTCCAATTCCCCTTATGAGGAAGTTGCAGACCCTAGTGAGGTCTTCCCTCAGCCTCCTCCAGGCTGAACAAGCCAAGTGACCTCAGCCGCTCCTCATATGGCCCCTCTAGGC
This sequence comes from Lepidothrix coronata, assembly GCF_001604755.1. NCBI lineage: Eukaryota > Metazoa > Chordata > Aves > Passeriformes > Pipridae > Lepidothrix > Lepidothrix coronata. The sequence continues at coordinate 990,888 of NW_016690447.1, read as the reverse complement.
CCTTCACCATCTCTTTCAACACCACAGGTGATACCACAGTGTCACCCTCCTCTGCCCAGGTGCTTTTAACGGATAGAGAGTGACCCAGAAGTCACATCCCTGGCTGCCCTGGGTGATCATCGCCAGCCTCCAGCTGCCCTTGGTGGACCAGCAGGTCTGAGGGTTTGCAGATGGCCCAAGGGTGGCCATCACAGCCTCCTGCCTGGGGCCTGCACCCAATCTGACCTGTGCCCAGGAACTGGGGTGGCCTGGGAAGCACAGTTCCCAGCTCCCTGCACTGAGCAGGGCAGAAGGGCTGGCCTGTGAGAGCATCCTGTGGTGTTTTGTTTCCCATGGGGTCAAGCAGCCCTGGCTGCTCTGTCAGACACACCCCGTGCCAGCTGCTCTGTGTAAGGCCACACATGGGGCTTGCACAACACTACAGAAAGTGATTTCTGCACTGGACAACAGTGAAGTATTCTCGTGTTTAACAACAAATAAGTGCTCTCTAGACAGGAAGCCTTTTGGAAAAGGCCTTGAAGTCCCCTTCCCAGTCTCCTGTGCTCTGCCTCTGCCTGGGGAGGATGTTCTGGGCAGAGCTGCTCACACCCCACGGGGCAGCAGTCACCCCAAACCACAGGGGAGGAATGAGGGGGTGGAATGCAAGCCAAGAGCTGTGGCTTCAGCTTCCTGATGGGAAGACAGGCAGAGAGGGCTGTGGGAATGGGACATAGCCCTGTTGCACAGCGGTACTGCCGCAAACCCCGGACTCAGCCAAGACAGAACTCAGGGATCCCCAGCCAGGTCAGGGTGCAGGGAGAGGGCTCAGGGCTGTCCCAGAGGCCCTGCCCTGCTCACCCCAAGAACAGACATGTGTCCCCAGAGGGTATCTGGGGAGCCCCGAGACCTGGGGCCTGTGAGAGGGGACTGCTGGTAGCACCCTGGGCTCCCTACTGCACCACCTTGGGACACAGCACAAATCAGCAAATACTCTGAGTGGGAAGGGGCCCACCAGGATCATCAAAGTCCAGCTTCTGGCCCTGCACAGCCCAAAAAACCCACCATGTGCCTGAGGGCATTGTCCAAAAACTCCTTGAACTCTGGCAGGTTTGGGGCTGTGACCACATGTCCTAAAAGCAACACCATGGGGTCATTCACAACCCATCCTAGGAGTGCTGCTATCTCAAGCTGTGCTGCCATTATTAGGGAATGCAAACTACACCATGCTGACTTGCAAAGAAAGTTTGGAGCATTTCATTTTCTTTCCCTTTCCAGTATGAGCACAGACTTAAGAGCCTCTGAACAAGGAGCTGGACATGTTTGCTGCATTTCAAGCCACTGGAAACATCACTGGAAAGCTGATTTGGCAGAATTTCCCCATGAACAGCCAGTATGGAAATTGCAGGTGTATTTGGCAACATCTTGTACAGCTGTGCATGGTTCCCACCTTCCAGGAAACACACCCTGGGGAACATTGGTGAGAGAGCTAGACACTACCAGAAACTCTTCCAGAACGAAAGCTCAACCCAACCTAAGAACCATTCCAAATATTTGTTAAAAATTTGCTAAAAATAAAAAAAAGAAATAAAATTTAAAAAAGAAGAGGAAAAAATTAAAAAAAAAAAAAAAGATATTTCATGCAGGGAATTTCAGTCTGAATCAACCTGAACATCATCACAGAATCACAGAATCACAGAATATGCTGAGTTGGAAGGACCTACATGGATCATCCAGTCCAACCCCTGGCCCTGCACAGCCCCATCCCCAAGAGTCACCCCCTGTGCCCCAGAGGATCAGCCAAACCCTCCTGGAGCTCTGGCAGCCTTGGGGCTGTGCCCACTGCCCTGGGGAGCCTGGGCAGTGCCCAACCAGCCTCTGGGGGAAGAACCTTTGCCTGAGATCCAACCTGAGCCTGCCCTGACACAGCTCCAGCCCTTCCCTGGCTGCTGTCCCTGGTCCCCCCAGAGCAGAGCTCAGTCCCTGCCCCTCCTCTGCCCCTCACATTAGACGTCCCTCTCTGTTGGTTTTCAACTGAAAAATGTCACTGATAAACCACTTGCTCCCAAACAAAGCCACACAGCTTTGATTCTGACACTTGCACTCACTTGACTGATTTTTTTCCCCCCAAGAACAGACCTTTTTCTGCGCAAAGCAGCCATTTCAGTGAAACTTTCTGGTTCAGCAGAAAAGCTCCTGAACTGAGAGGCAGAGGAGGAGGAGACAGTTGAGGATCAAAACCTGCAGTCCAGTAAGAGAAGATCCTACAGCTGATGCCACGGCTGCCCAAGCTGTACGTGGCACCCACCTTTTGCAGGACCTTCATCCTCCTGCCCATGGCTCTGACCAACCCAGGGCTGGGCTGTGCCCTCCCAGGCTGTGCCGAGGGGCACACAAGGCTGCTGGGGGAGGGCTGAGCCCTGGCACTGGGTGCAGTGCTACCACAGGATCCTGAGGGCCCCAGGCATCTCTCCCTGGGCATGTGCCAGGCTCACAGGCATCTCACTCCCCCTGGGCAAATGAAATCCATGACCCACTTTGCCGCTGCATGTCCATCCAAGCTGAGCATGGAGAAAGCTGGGGGTCTTACAGCAGGACTGCCCCACTGCTGGGAAACTGTGCTCACTCCTGTCCTGGAGGATGCCACATGATCCCATGCCAGGCCCACAGAGACACTGTCATGGATGAAACACGTGACTGTCACTGACAAGTGCTGCCATGCCAGCCCCAGCCCTGCCAGGGTGGTGCCAGGGCTGATGCCATGTTGCTGGGAACAAAGCCCATTCCAAGACAGCCCCCTCCATCCTCATACTGCAGGGTCCTGCTCTGCTCAGCACTGGCCAAAGACAAATGAGCTCAAGAAACGTTTGGACAATGCTCTCAGGCACATGGTGGGATTCTTAGGGCTGCCCTGTGCAGGGTCAGAAGTTGGACTTTGATGACCCCTATGGGTCCCTTCCAACTCAGGATATTCTGTGAGTCTGTAATTCTATGATTCCAGGAAGTGCACGTGGCTGGTGTTTACACCCAGTCAGGAACGAGTGGCCGCGAAGGTCGGGGTGTGTGTCAGACCCGCTGAGCCTGACGAGGTGTGAGCTCATCATCCCTGCCATGGCATCACATGGCAGGGCAATCCACCACCCTGGCTGTGCACATGGGTTAGAAACGTCTGGCCTATAAATGCCAGAATCTTCCTGCACAGAACTGAAAACATTTATTCTGGAAGAGTCTCGATGCTCGTGGCTGAAGGCAATAAATACAGATTTCATTTCATAGTTAATACCCTGCCCAGGGTAAAATGCTCATTTTTAATATCGTTGCCTGCGATCTGACATTACCAACGAGATGTTGCAATGCAATCTCTGAGTCACTGCTCAGTAGATAATGGTATTTTCCTGAGTTCAATCTGGAGGAGTTGGCCCCATTTATCAAGCTTGAAAAAATGATGCCAGAGAGTCTGCCAGAGAGTCTGTCTGGCCTGTGATGTGCACACGTTACGTGACCCAGGGCTGCAGGGAGAGGGGAAGAGAGGGAGCAGACCTGGATGTCACGATGGGGGATCTCCTGGGAGCGGGTCTCATGTGCTGGGTCAGCCAAGAGGCTCCTGAGTCGGGGGTACAAGGGAGTCAGGAGTGACCAGGCAGTGCTCCAGCTCTGCCTTTGCTTTTAGGCTGCCCCAAGAGAGCTGCTGTCTCACAGCATGACCAGGCACAGCTCACATTTGGAGTCCCTGTGACATGGAGGACTTGGACAATGTGAGAGGATCCCTCAAGTCTGTCCATCACCAGCACTGGGAGCCTCATTGCTGCCGAGCCCAGGACCAACATTGGGGTACAGCAACACTTGGTAAAGTGGTTGAGGAAGAAATGTCTGTTATGGCAGGTCAATAACATCTCCCAGGTAGGGACTGGGGCAGGGAAGCCATGAGGAAGCATCCCATCAAAGAAATCCTGCTCTTAGAAGGGTGTGTAAGTCTTGAAGGTCTCTCAGGGTAGGGAGCAGAAGAGAAGGATGGGAGCTGTGGGAGAAGCCTGCCTGGGCTGCCTTGGGCTCTGGGAATGTTGATAGAGCTTGAAAGATCTGGAGAAAACCAGGAGCAATCCTAGGCTTTATTTTCTTCAGGCAAGCAGGACGGTCTCCAGTTATCCAGGAACACCAGTGTGGGAGGAGACCTCTCTGGCAGAGTTTCTTTCCTCTGGCAGGCAAACCCCACGTCCTACACAGAAATATGTAGTGCACTTTTAACACAGAGCACTCTTGGCCCATTGGACCAACTTGGCTGGGGACACAGCAGATTTGCTTTCAGCAAAAAGGCTTTAATTCAAGACTGGGCACATCATTGTAAAAGAAATGCTCTTTCTTGACCAGACATTGCAGACAGGATGCAAGAACCAGCAGATGAAAGTCCCTGGCCTGCTAAGCAGAGGTCAGAGCAGATGATCTCTTCTGTCCTTGAAAGCCAGAAAATGGTTCTGCAGATACTTAATGTGTGAATGAAAAAGTGACTCATGAGAATAAGGCACAGTTAACTCCTGTGTTCCTCCCTCCCAGGGCAGTGTGCCATGAGGAAGGGCTGAACCTACCCTGGGGTCTGAGCCAGCAGAAAGGCCTGTGGTTCAGAAAGGCTCTGTACAACCGAAGGGTCCTGACCAGGGTGGGCACAGACAGGGATTGTGCTGAGGTCTCCTCACCTGGTCACCTGGAGATCTCCAGTGGGTCAGCAGAGACCCGGCCCCATGGTTTGAGTGGCCAGTCCTCTCTCCTGCTCCCCACGGTTCTCTGTGGGATCTGGGCAGGGAACTGCCTGTCCAGCTGTATCCACAGCCTCCTGCCTTCTGCCTTCCTGACAAAGCAGTTTGGGCACACAGCACCCAGGGGGGCTGCAGCCCCTTTGGACTTGCCCTCTTCCCTACTGCACTGCTGGACACACCACGGTGGGGTGGAAAGGGAGGTCTGGAATCCTGTCCCCAGCTGGTCTCCACTCACTGCACACAGCAATTTGTGAGCTCTCCACACACAGGCTGGTTTGGCTGCTGGGCCAGCACAAGCTGCCCAACTACATCTCCCTGTCCCTTCTGCAGATCAAAATGCCAGTCAGTCACTGCAGCACCACTCTGGATTGGGAGTGAGGGGTGGGAACCTCGTCTGGGACAGAGGAATCCTGCCACAAGCTGGGCAATCCAGGAGAGACATTCCAGCCGTGGGCATCCTCCACAGAACAAGTCACCACTGCTTACTGAAATTTTTGGCAATGAAATGTGGTATTTTGTACATCAAAATCACAATTTCAAAAGGAAATTGTGTTTCCAGTGAAATCTGAACAACCTCAAAGTGACTCCAGAGTTTCTCATTTTAATTGCCAAATGCAAAACGTTGGGGAAATTTAGAGAATCAAAAAATTTTCAGACTTAATGTCTCTATTTCCAGTTCCAAAGGAGGGACAACGCCATCTTCATGCTGCCGGATATCAGACAAGCTTTGGCTTTTTCAAATTAATATATATATAGACAAAATACATTTCATGAAAACAACTTTTCTCAGGAACAATTTACATTTCCCAGTTCTGTGACCCTAAAACACATGCCAAAATTCTCTAAAGAGTGTTTTAGTTTATTTAACTGAAAAGCAAAATGACAATAAAGTGAATATTTGAAGTGAAGCTCTGTTCTGAAAATATATGTACTTAATGCTAAAATGATTCAGATTCACAGAACTGGAAACAATTATGAACCAAATCAATTGGGAGAAGGAATTTAATCAGAAAAATGTGAATGCTAATTGGGAATTGTTGAAAAACATTTTATGTGTTGCCCCAAAACCACAATCCCACAATTGAGAAAGAAGGCAACGTTGGTTAAAAAAATAGACAACTCTGGCTCGTGAAGGAAGTGAAGACAACTGTGAAAAATAAGAAAATCATATATAATTTAAGAAATAGAAACTGATAATAATGAATGAGAAGTGAGAAACTGAGAAACTTAGAAAATGAGAAGTGAGAAAGCTGATAAGGAAAGCCAAAAGCTGCAAATCTGAAGTGAAGGAGCAGCAACTCTTCTCAATGTAAAGGGAATAATTATGGCTCTTGTGGGGCTGTGGGTTGTGTTAGTCTCAGGGTGGATGTACTACAGCAATCAACAGCAACAGAAGAGATCTCACGTTCACCAATGTTTGTGGAAGTGTTCGGCTGAATGAGGCTCTGGTGGGGCCTGGCATCAGCTCTGGGCAGCCTACTCCAAAGGCAGCTACAGCCACCAACAGACAGGTTTAAGTAAGAGAAATATGATTAAAGACAACTCACATAGACTTGGGGAAAACAGAACATGTCCAACTAAGATTCATCTTTTTCCTGAAATACAAGTTTGATTGATAAAAATAATATTGGTGGTACAATACGCTCAGACTTCTGCAGGGCAATTGCCTTGATACTGTGATATTTTGATGAAGAAACCAGAACAATACCCCGTCAACATGGCCCATATTTAATGGATTAAAAGCTGGCTGTGTGGTGCTGTGTCCCAGCTGCAATTGTCAATGGGAACTCCACACCCAGAGGGGTGTAGAGGAGTCCCCGGGGGTTGGTGCTTGGCCCCCTCTTCAACAATTTTATCAATGATCTGAAAAAAATATTAAATCATCTGTGATGACACTGGGTTAGTGAGACCAGCAAATGGAGACAAAGCCAGCTCACTGCAGAATGGCCTGGGCTGTTGGTTAAACTGGGCACAAACAGATAATGCAGCCAAATATAGTCACACATCTGGGACAGGGCGGCAGGTTACCGGCTACAGAGACACCTCAGGGTGCTGTGTCTGGGAAGGGGTGACTGTGAGACCCCAGGGAGTCTGTTAGAGCTTGTGCAGGCTGTACTTCCTCACAGGGAAAGGTGGCCAAGAGGCCAGCACATTCCTGGGACAACAGCCTCCAGGACCAACTACTGCCCTGCAGCTGAGTGACTGTGTCCACCCAGCACCTGGTTCTGGTGCTCATCACCAGAATGTTTGAGAGACTGGGGAAAAGCTGCAGATGATTAAAGAGAACCAACCCTGCAGTGAAGGTCCTCCAGAGCTCAATTGATTCTGCTTCACAGAGAGCAGGTTCTGGGGTATCTAGACAACATGTATTCCCTCACAGAAGACTCTCCAGCCTCTCCGAGTTCTAGAGTGGTCCAATGCCTGGAGCCTGAAGCTAGGGAAACTGAAACCAGTAGTATGGCATGATGCCTGCTGGTGTACCAGCAAGGTAATCAGTCACTGGAAGCATTTACTAAGGCAGTGTGGGAATCTTCATCACTGCCAAGAGTTACATCAGGCTTGTTTGATCTCTGGTTCATGCAGAGATAGTCTGGGCTCAGATTGTACCTGGTAGCCAGACTGGACAGTCACAAAGGTATCTGAAGGCCTCTTGGTCCAAACGGTGATGGAAAGGAGTTCTGCAAATGAAACCATCACTGCTCTTGCTGTCTCTGCTTGTGCTTAAGAGGCAGTGGCCAGGTCCAATCTTGCCTCATTGACAGCAAAACCTTCAAGGGGGGCATTTTTCCTGGGGATAAGTTGCTCCAAAAAACCAGCTATGGCCATTTCTTAGAATTGCAGTGATTCTAGAGAGCAAAAGAGGTGAATTACCACAGCAGCTTTGTTAAATCATGGGGTGTGGCTGAAGCAATCTCTCCTCCCTCCAAGACCTGCTCCTCAGGACCTCCATGCCCTGGCAGCCTGTGAACCACAGGGGCTTGAACTCAGGGGCTTGAACCACAGGGTCCTCTGGTGAGGCTGTGTCACTTACTGGACACAAGGCTGCTGAGCAGGTCCCTAACAGGAAGAGTCAATTATGGTCAATTTTAGAGGGGACAAACAGTCTGAAGGGTGATGTGCTGTGAATCTGGGCAGGGAAGGACAGCGGCCCAGTTGCACCTTCTACGGAGCACTGGGCACCCCTTGTGACTTCCTTCCCCTGCTGACATGTCACATCAGGGCATTTGTGGCTTACACCTTACCTTGCCCTTTACAGCTCTAATCCCTCTCTTATCTTCTTTCATTACTCCCCTTTTCTATCCACCTCAAAATTATTTTTTTACTAATTATTTTCTTAAAAAAATAAGGTTTTTATTTCATTACAAGATTGCAAGGTCTTAGATTGTTTGGGGTTTTTTTATCCCAGATTAACTGAAAACCGAGCTTCCTCCAAAATCTTGGCTCTGTCTACTCCTACCTAAGGTCTAACTTCCCCTAATCCTACATGTCAAACTGTATGTCTTATTCTCTTTACATGTTCAGGCAGGAACACACCTGAATCACAGTGACCCAAATCAGCTATTAACTTCAGAGAATCACGGAATGGTTTGGGTCAGAAGGGACCTTAAAGATTATCTCATTCTAATCCCCTGCCATGGGCAGGGACACCTTCCACTAGCCCAGGTTGCTCCAAGCCCCGTCCAACCTGGCCTTGGACACTTCCAGGGATGGGGCAGCCACAGCTTCTCTGGGCAACCTGTGCCAGGGCCTCCCCACCCTCACAGGGAAGAATTTCTTCCCCATGTCTAATGTAAACCTACTCTCTGTCAGTGTGAAGCCATTCCTCCTCGTCCTATCCCTCCAGGCCCTTGTAAATAGTCTCTTTCCATCTTTCTTGTGGGCTCCCTTTAGGTCCTGAAAGGCCACAGTTAGGTCACCCTGAAGCTTCTCTTCTCCAGGCTGCACAATCCCAACTCTCTCCCCTTTCCTCCGAGCAGAGCTGCTCCATCCCTCTGATCATCTTGGTGCCTCCTCTGGTCTGGCTCCAACAGCTCCATGTCCTTCCTGTGCTGGGCCCCTGGAGAGAACTGGCCAACTGAGATCTCCAACCTGCTTCTTCCCTCCCTCCCTGCCTTCCTCTCTCCCTCCCTCACATTCTTGTCAGGTTTGTTTCTTCATCTGCACCCACCAAGCTGTTGTCCCAACATCATGTTCAGGGCACTGACCTGTCGCCTGACCAGGCTGGGAAGGCTCTGCTGGGCCCCCAAGCATGGCAGGACCTGCTGTCATCTGTATTCCTTGACATGTCAGGAATTGTTCCCAAAAATATTTTCCAGAAACTCTGACCTTTCAAAACTGCTAAGGATGGGAGGCATCCTGTTATGGGGCCAGACTGCTCTGTCCCTCTCCCCACCTGGGTGCAGCCTTCATAGTCAGTGGCATTTGGGAAGGAATTCAGCCTGCACTCAGTAGTTGGATAAATAAGAGCAGCTAATCCATTACATAAAAATGCCAACAGTGCCCAGTTTCCCCTGGGTTCCCTGAGAAACTCTGAAATCTTTCCAGTGCCTTAGAGCTGGAAGTCTGCTCTCTGCTCACAGCGAAGGCACTCCGAGAGGTGTGTGAGGACTCCGGAGCCAGAGCCTGCACCTCACACAGAGCATGGGGATAGTCACAGAAAGAAGCACAGCTATGGCTACAGAGAGCCAAGGACTTCTTGCTCCAGTTCATCAGAGCTCTGTGAATCCTCATGAGCTGCTGGAAGAAGGCAGCTTACAGAAAAGCCACCCCGTGGAGAGGCCACTACCCACACTGGTGCAATAAGGCAGAGGATTAGAGGAGGAGAACCAGCTCCTGGAGCCCTGTGCACAGCTCCTTTTTCCTCATCTGGCTTGCACGAGTCCCCTCTTCCCACTGTCCACCTGCCTGGAGCTGCTGGGAAGCAGCAGGAAGGAGATGGGCAGGGCAGTGCTTTGCCTTAATGGGGCAGAGGCCACTCCAACCTGCAGCTATTGGCCATTGCCAAGGGGAGAGAGTGGCTCCAGCCGCCTGTGTGCCAACAGCAAACATGTTTTACAACTGACCTGCAAGGAATGTGTGTCACTGCAGAGGATATGTAGCCCTGGAGAACATAAAGCACAGCTGCATTTTTTAAAAGTACCTCATCCCCTGGATCGGAACAGCAGGCACAGATGATCCCAGGGAGATAACTCCGGAGTGTGTGAGCAGGAACCACTCCTCTACCTTCACCAGTGGAAGATTCTTATAAATTCACTCCTCCTGCCATCCTTTTGCAGAGGGTCAGAAGATGTACTGACAATAGAAGCATGCAAATATTTCAGAACTTGGCCACACGCTGAGCAAACACTCTGGATAGCTTCACGAGTAGATTAAAATGCCAGATCAGCGAGCAGTGCTGCACTTTAAATATGCTCACTAATTTATTAAGTTTATTCTTAGCAAGCTTGCAGACTTCAGAAAGTTAAATTTCTCAGTGACAAATGGCTGTGGAGCTGGGCAGGCAGAGCGTGCTGCAGTCACACAGCCCTGGAGGAGGCAGGCAGGGGAGCAGATCCCCTGAGGGCACTGCACGGGGGAGAATCCCCAGCGGCACAGCCGGCACGGGCTCTGTGTCAAACTGCTGTACAGCTACAGAGCACAAAACAGGGCTCTTGGCACATCCCACGATTCTCCAAAGAGCTGCTGCCTCCCACTCCAGGCTTAGACATCCCTTATCTCTTTCTCCAGGCCTGGCTGTGTGTTATGGGTTAACTGCTGTGTGCTCCACTCCTCAGTGCACTCTTGATGTCCCAGATCCAGTCCCTTGTACTCCAGTAACAGCAGCAGGTCTGTGGCACCCAGGGCTGAGCCAAACATGCCTCCCCTTCAAGGACATCATCTACTGTGGTCCCAAATGACAATCCTCTTCCTTTTCCCAGGTGCCCTGATCATGCTTTGCCTGGGATCTCTCCACTCTTCAACCCTGCCTGCTCCTTGTGCTCAGCACACATGAGCCAGAGGCTTGGATTTAGGTGCCTGCTGATGCCTTATCCAAGTCAAGATTGGTGGGAGGTGTCTCAGGTGGGACACAGCAGGTCCATCTTCAGGCAGCAGCTGTTGGCCCCCAATGCCCCTCAGTCCTCTGCCTCTGCTGTTCTCCCTGGCTCTGCAGACCTGGAGCAGGGTCTGGAGTAGCAGTTTCCTCGGGAGAAAACCAATGCCGGCACTACCACTTGAGATAAATATTTTTGGTCTCCTTATTGTTCAAGCTGAACTAGTGTGTTTAGGAACCCTTCTGAAGGGCTGTGTCATCCTGTTTCACTAACACACATCCCTGAAGATGAAGCCTGACATCAGGACAGAGCTCTGTGATGATGGGGACAGTCCTGTGCAGCAACATTATCCAACCTCTTGGGCCCTGGAAGCCCCACAGGACTGGGTGCCATGTGAACATGAGACATCCCTGCCAGGAGGGCCCTGACACTGCTGCTGATGGGGTAAATGTCAGTTTTGATTGTGCTGCTAAAGAGAAGGCTCTTTTTCTTGCAGGGAAGGACTGCAGGGGGATGTGGATACCCACAGCCCCAGGAGCTGTGTCTGCTCTACAGGGCTTGATGTTGGAGCCTGGAGGAAGAGAGAGAGCCCAGAGCAGTGACATGGGATGTGTGAGTAACGGCACAAGGAGTTTACCAAGCTGAAAAAAACACCTGAAGGACCATTGCTGACACCAGAACAGGGAGTAGCAGGGCTGGCTGTGCTGACAGCACTCCATGAATTATGGGCACCCAGCCCTGCCCTTTGCCAGCCCCCACAGCAGTGCCCGGCAGGGGAAGCCCGTGTGGCACAGGGATGCAGAGATCCCGGCAGGAGCAGCCTGTCAGCCCCGGGCCGGGGCTCGGCGCTGTGCTGGGACAGCTCCTCGGGGCCGATGACAGTCCACGGGGAGGTGCCTACGTGCTGTTTGTGGGGCCCTGCGAGTTTTCCAGGGACAGAACGCAGTGGGATCCTTCGCGCCGGAGCTCGCGGCCGTGCGAGGCTGTTCCGCAGCGTTTGCCACATCTCTGGGGAGTTGTTGTTGATCGTCCCACTTCAGAGAGGACTCGCGCCTCTTCTGCTAACACTGGGAGGGGAAAGACTTTCCCAGGAACATTTCCTGGGCTGGAAGCAAATCCCACATGGCATTGCAACTCTCCTTCAACAGCAAAGGCATGTTATTGTTGCTCACACTGCAAATAAGCTGTTGGACCAAGGCAGTCCTGCCACTGCTGGGAGTTAAACAAACTCCATCTGCCCATCCAGCAGCTGCTGGGCCCTGTCAGAGCCCTGTGGAATGACCTGCTCCGGCAGCCCTTCCCAGTGATACGCTGTGATTTACTGCCCAGCCTGCCCTGCAGACAGGGAACACACGCACACACGTGTGCTGGGGCTGCATCACACCCAGCGGGGCCCTCCTGCTCCCCCCAGCTCCTCCTTCCCCAGGTCCCTCTGATCTCAGCAAGGCCCTGGAGGAATGCCTCAGAACCAGCTCCTACAGCGAGAGGCTGAGCCCTATTTCCTCATCCTTTGCATTACCTCAGCAACAATTCAGCTTCTAGAAATGCAGGAAAGTTGCAAAACTCAGTCATTGCACATCGTGGGAGCACACGGGTAACACATCATGGGAGCAGTATCATCTCACAAATTCACCTTAAGCACAGAGAAGCCTTTGAAAGTGAGAGCACACCAGACTGTCACTCGCAATAGCCAACAGACAGCGTTTTTCCCCTGCAGTGGCTTCAGCAGCACATGAGGATGAATTGGCCTGGAGAGGCCCAAAAAATCACATAAAGGATAAAACCAGTGCTGTAGTTAAAGGGATTGGAAGACTGTAAGGAGAGAATAAAATGCTGAGGATTGGTCCAGGGAGACAGATGCTGGGTGTTATCTGCTGCCCTCAAGTGACAGCTCCAAGGGCTCAGGGAAAGCCTTTGGGTCACTGTGGCTGGCACTGTAGGCACATCCCTGGTGAAAGTGGGAACACCAAACCAGAGCCATCCAGAGTGAAACACTGCAGGTGCTGTCTGGAGGGGACACACTTCACCCACAGCACATAGCACCTCCAGGCCCAGAGTCTCACTGCCATCCCTGCAGAGAGGCAGCAGAGCTCAAACCCCAGTGCTGTGAGGGGGGACATGGCCCTGTTCCTGAGGCTGCTCGTGGCTGCCACATCCCCATGGTGAGGTCCAGAGCCAGGAAGTCCCTGGAGACAGCTGATAAGCCTCTGCATCTGTTCCAACAGTGCCTGTGCAAGCAGGGTGTATTTTGGCTTGAGGTTGGGACATAAATCAATGTGAGTCAGAAATGGCCCCTGATGGTACAACCCCTGCCCTGATGCCTTCTCCAGGACACTGTCAAAAGCCCCAAGCTGGTGGTTGCCATGTGCCTTGGGCACTTTGCATGATGGACATAGGCAGGGCTCGGGTGCAGTGGTCAGAGAGTCATGAAGTCACTGCACTGGCTGTTCTGGCTTCAGGGCCACATGCGAAGCACCAATGTGTGCAAGGGGACAATCCTCAGAGCAGGATTACCCATGTGCTCCATGAACTCAAGGAAAAGGGTGTGCTGGCCAGGAAGCCACGTGTACCACACACACAGCATGACCTGGAAGACAAAGGTAACACGGTCCCATCAAAGAGTCTCAGAAATTACCTCACAGTTGAAACAAAACCTGATGAGCAGCATCAGCTGGTAGGATGGGAGACAACCACAGCAGGTCACGGCAAGGGCCTGTCCATAAACCCTTAGTTGTGAGATCCCATCTTGGGGCCATGCAGACACAAACACATAACTGGAAGATCCCAAAGAAGTATCCTCTGATGGCTGGATGAACCGTTCCCATGTGTGATGCCTCTGTCTTCAGTTACCCTTTCCTGCAAGTTAGAACCCCCCATGTCCTGGTAGTTGGCTGTAGGTGTGGAGTGGGGAGGGTCAGCACAGCCAGACTGTTCCCAATCCTCATATCAGCGCTTGAACATGGCCACAGCCCCTTCCCTCACCTGTCCTGACCACATCTGGTACTGCTGTCTTTGGGACTGGAAACCAGCTGGGAGCTGGCTCAGAAGGAAGGACAAATATGGGGGTCCCTCTCCCTGCCTGCCTCATGAAACTGGAACTCCTGGTTGCTGAATATCCATCCCTGCTTCAGGGAAAGCATCAGATGAAACAACTCACATGGGAAGTGGAATGGAAGGTGTAGGTTAAGAGAGATCCAGTACCACTGAGGGACAGGTGAATGACAGATGGGCCACACAGAGACAGCCACAGCCCTGTGTCCGGGCCATGAGGCTGGCAGCAGACACCTGGAGTCACAGTGACCTGGGAGGGGTATTTAGGGTCATAATCCTGAACTTCAGTGCCTGTGTTATCCTCGCAGCTCACATACAATAAGGGTAATCCCAAAAAAGAGGTGCTTCTAGAGAGTACACAGATGGTGGTTGAAGGCTCAGGCTCTGCACTTAGCAGGGAAATCTGACATCCTTGTATCACTTCAGCCAAAAAAATTATGAACTTGCTTCCTGTCTCCTTCCAGAAAGGTCCTGCCTTAACTTACCACAACAGTGCTGTTGCAAGTCTCCCCAAGAGCAAGGACCTGAACACCATGATCCAGTGTGGTCTTTTCCCCCTTTCCCAGCTATCTGCTCACTGCTGCTCACTGGACTTCCCAAACAGGGTCTCGAGGTTGGACACAGACTCCATATCTGATGTCTGAATCCAAGGCCACCACTGGCTCCCCATCCCAAGGGTGAGAATGGGTCCTTGAGGAGAGCCTAGGAAGGAGGCTGGCAGGGGAGGGGGGCTTTGAGGAATTCCCAAAACACATCGTCTATGCGGTGTGTACCCTCTGGCAGCCAGGGAAGTGCAGGGAAGAGCAAGGACTGACTGCTCCTGTGGGGCACTCAGCTGGGCTGATGGGGCCAAGGTGCTCCATGGAGGAGCAGGGGTAAAAGGCCAGCAGAACCTCTTCCCTGGTGCCTCCTGCCTCTGCTCCGATGGGTGCCAGGTCTGTGCTGCACCTCTGAACCATCCTCCAGTGGAGCTGTTCTGGTGGGCCCACAGGAGAGGGGGCACCACAAGTGCCTTGCACTGTGGGACATCATTGATCACCTCAGGACAGGGGACAATCTGCAAACCCAAGAGGCAGCCTGTGGTGGAGGACACACACAGCCAGCCTGCCAGGGCCTCAAAGGCAGGTGGGGAGGTGACACATAGCCCTATCACAAATGTGTCACGTCTGACAGTGCAACATCCCAGCAAAGCCCTGCCCTCCTGCTTGGGGGCCTTCATCCTGGTCCAAGCCCTCCAGGTTCATGGGTGCATGATTCCCTGAGCCCAAGAGCAGGGCTGGATCTCTTTGTCATCTGAACCCCAGTGCATTAATTTAGCTCCTCTCTGATAACAGGCAAGAAGGCCAAGAAATAAAGCAGGTACATTCCGGGAATGCTGCAGCAGCAAACACTACATGAATCACGTCATGCTGCGGCTCCTTCCCAACACACGCTCGTCCAGCTGGTGTGGGCAGCCCACCTTTGGAGCTCAGCCTTTCCAGCAGGACACAGGTCCTCCACACCAGGGGTGGTGAAAGGAGCATGGTAACCACCAGGCAGAGGGAGGCTTTGATTCAGCCATGACATGTGGAAGAGCCACACAGCATCCCCTGGGCTGCATCCCTCCTCCATCAGCACCCTCAGCTGCTCACCAGCACCAAACCAGCTCCACAGGGCTTGGCACAGGGGACTGGCTTCTGCCACAACCACCAGACCTTCCCTGTTCCTCTGAAATGTCTCTCTCTGAATTCCAGCAGGGTTTAAGGTGGCCACATGCAAAACAAAGTGGCCCTGAAGAAAAACAGCAAGGGGACAAGGCTGCAGGAAGGGGCACATTGATGGAGCCAGAGCTCTGGACCTGGCACTGTGGCTTGGAGAGCAAATACAGCACAGAGTCAGACACCAGAACCAGGGAGTTTACTGCTGGTCATTGTGCCTACACAAGAGGAGGGATGCTGGAAAATGGGAATGGGTTCAGAGAAGAGCTACAAGAATGATTGGTAGGCTGAAAACTGCAGTGCCATGGAAGGCAGAAGTGCAACCTCTTTTCCCAATGCTGAGCACAGGTAAAACTTGGTCCCACTCAGCCAGCACCTGCTGAGCAGCTCTGTAGCCCAAACCAAACTGGGCTCCAGTTGATTTGGAATACTTGCAACACGAAAACAAAGTACCTGTTGCAAACAGTGTGGCTGCTCACTCATCTGGTGCAGCCTTGACATGGAAAGAGGGGCTTCCTCGGCTGGGCTCACCCAGCTCTGCCCTGCCCAGGGCTGCAAGGCAGCACAGTGAGGAGGGAGTGTCACCCATGCAGCAGGCTGGTCTTCACAGACAGAAAGGGTAGGACTGGTTCTCCTGCCTCCCTGAGCCTTTCTGGGAGCAGGTTCCAGCCGTGCAGGGCTGCAGCTGGAAGGAAGGTACTGGGAACCTGGCAGCAGCAGTGGGAGAGAGAGATTCAGTATGGAGATGGGGGTGAGCACAGGAGGGCCCATCTCCTTCCTCCCCATGGGGCCTGCGCCAGCTCAGTGAGGTCTCTGCTGGTTTCCTCTTGGCTGTCAGGCTGTGATTGCACTGCAGCCGTGCCAGGCTTCTCACAAACACGAGCACAGCGCTTGCACAGCGGGGCCGGGACAGCCTGGCTGCCCTCCAGCCCTGGCTGCCAGAAAATGGGAAATAAGGGAATTGGAGCGAGACCACAGTGACCACCAACCAGCCGCCACTGGCAGCGATGGGACAATCACCCTGTGCCAGGCACGAGCAGGCAGCAGCACATCCTCCTGTGCCCACCAAGCCCAAATTCATGGCAGGCCATGGCACAGCTGGAGTGTGCACGGAGGAGGAGGAGGAGGAGGATGGGGATGGGAGGAAGCCATGTGCCTCACCCCCCTCGGATGCTCCGGGGGAGCAGCGCAGCCAGGAGCCCCAGGATGCTGCACAGCAGACAGCACAACCCTGCTCACAGAACAGTATGGAGTTTTCTGCTAGTTACATGGTTTATGAAAAGTTGTTGGCAAAAATGTGCATTTTCTTTGGCTGTGTTCTGCGTGGATTTGGCAAAAATGTAACATTAGTGTCTCCCCTTGAGAGAACTTTATTGAGTGGAACAAAGTCGGATATTTTTAGCTACCCATTGTTAGCTGAAGAACAAAGCCATAACTAAGATATTTTGTCTCTTACACTGAAACGGGACTATCAGACAAATCCATGTACAGTCATATGTGGCTGCCCATTCAGATGGAGCACGAGAGGGAAATTATTTTTAGCCCATACACTCCACACAACAACCGCATTTCCCTTCCCCTGCAAGCTGGACCACCAGAATGCACAGGCAGCACCGGAGAGAGGGACCTGGGGTCACTGCCTGCTGCTGTCCCTGGGGTCATCTCACAGATGACATTTATAGGAGAGATTGGGTCATGCAATCCTAAAAAAAACACTTCAATTTTTAAGCCTTTTGGGGTGGTGTTTTTCTCCCATTCAGAGCTGAAATTATGTGTGTTTCATCAACAGGCAATAAGGAAAAGTGAAGCAGGATGCAGATGGAGCTCAGTGAAGCAGCAGCTGTAATGCACAGAGCTAAAACCTAAACCTTCACCCTTTTTCCAAAAACACTTGTACATGCCTTGAGAGCTGCTCTGGTCGGGAGAGAGGTTTCCTACATGCAGCACTGGGTCAGGCAGCCTATGAGAAGGAGAGGCACCGAGCACAGCCTTGTCCTGGCAGTGCCGCCGCCGTGCTGGAAATGTCACGGCTGCGGCTGCCAAGGTGGCGCTTTCGAAAACTTTACCCCCGAAACACCAGAGAGCCCAGCACGAGGCTGACAAACCTCCCCCGAGTGCTCCAGTGCTCAGCAAATGACATCAGTGGTTCCTGACGGGCAGCGCTTTGCAATGTGTTCATGTAACAGAAACAAAGCGCTCCATAAATGCCCTGGATTTCTGCATGTGAGCGACGCCGGGAGCTTCTTCTAAACAGTTTTTGTGGGTTGCACTGGTGAGTCATGGAGAAGTTGTGTTAAACTCCGAGCATTTGCTGCAGCCAGAACGACCCTCTACAGTTAAGGGAGCCGTGGCACAGTCTTGGCAAAGCAAGAGGAGTAAAAGCAGGGTGCCACCACACAGCCTGACCTGCTGAGGGGGAACCCTCTGTGCCAGCAGGGGTGGGGGGACCAGAGAAACCATCAGAGCAGCCTCCAAAGGGCTGCAGCAAAGCAAGAACCTTTAGGAACCACAGTGGCCCTTCGCCACCATCCTCCCTGTGGACAGCCAGCCACTGTGTCCTCACCACATCTCCCTCTCCCTGCCAGCCTCCAGCAAGGCCAGCTCCTGACTTGCCAAATGCACTTTGTGCCTGTTCCCGAAGAAGTGCCACACTCCACAGACATCTGTGTGTAGTCCACGACCTGCCGGGTGCCACCAAGGTCCCCCACCAGCCTGGGAGCAGCAGCAGGCAGCTCTGGCTGTGCTTGTCTCCCTAAAGCTGTCCCAACACGCCGGTGCCGTGTGTCACCACAACCAAACCCGCACGGGAGAAAGCGGCCAGAGAACAGAAGGACATGAAGTAGGAAACATAAATTACCTGCGGGCTTTTCAGCTGAGCTACAGTGTCCTGGAGGAGATGCTGCTCTGCCACTCCTCGTCTGCTCCGCGGATTGGGGCTGCCTTGACCAGGGAGCACTGATTGTGTTTTATAAACTTGAAGCACAGTAAGAACTGGTTTAAAATAGAGTGAACGGAGCTGGTGCGGGTGGAATTAGACAAACTCCGCGAGCTGCTTTTCCAAAAATAAATTAACTTCTTGCAGCCCGCGGAGCAGGGGCGGGGGACGGGGCCTCCCGGGAGAGCTGCCCGAGCGCCTCTGCCGCTGCTGTCCCCTTCCCGACATAGCCCCAGGGCTACCACTGTCCCACCCGGGGGCCTGGGGCTGCGTGGGGAGGGGGAGTGGCAGCCCTGGCCCCCCCAGTCTCTCTGCACCTCATAAAGTGTCTGTGCTGGTAGAGGAGAGCAGAGGCACCTGGAGGGGTCCTGCTCTGGTAGGGGAGCGGGGCAGGAGCCCAGCCAGGGCATTCGAGTTATGGGTCAATCCCTGCCAGACTCATTGCCTCACAGTGTCCCTTGGGCATCTCCCTCTGCCCGAGGAGGCCAGTCTGGGAGAGCAGGAACAGGTTTTCTTGGCACTGCAAAGTTCCTGTGCTTAGAAGAAACAGGATGTGCTGGCTGTGGCCCACTGAAGGAGAGGGCACATGGAAACATAGAATGGTTTGGGTTGGAAGTCCATCTCATTCCACCCCCTGCCATGGGCAGGGACACCTTCCACTAGCCCAGGTTGCTCCAAGCCCCGTCCAACTTGACCTTGGACACTTCCAGGGATCCAGGGGCAGCCACAGCTTCTCTGGGAACCTGTGCCAGGGCTCTACCAGCCTCACAGGGAACAATTTATTCCTGATATCCCATCTAACCCTACCCTCTGTCAGTGTGAAGCAATTCCCCCTTGGTCTGTCACTGCAGGCCTCTGCCCAAAGTCCCTCTCCATCTCTCTTGGAGCCCTTTTCAAGCACTGGAAGGGGCCCTGAGGTCTCCCTGGAGCCTTCTCTTCTCAACCTCTCTCAGCCTGCTACAAGCAGTTGATTTCCAATGGTTGGCTGGAGGAGGTGGCTCAAGTCCTGGCATCCTGCTCTCCTCCAAAGTCTGGACTAAAGGACCAGAAGGTCTCTCCCTAGAGAGACACTGGAGAGTTTATTGAGCTTAGCCCAGTGTTCCCAGAGGTGCTGTTATCTTGAGCAGAGCAGTCCCTCTCACAGGCTCACCAAGCCAGCATGGCGTGTCCTGGCTGTGAAACCCACGATATGGGTGGTGGAGGGCAAAACTGTGCTCCAAGAGCTCTCCTGACAGGCAGGTTCAGTGCTCTGAGAACCCCAAGGACAGTCCTCCTTTACTTTCCTTTGGGGTACATTCACTGTTGCCATGGCAGGTGTGAGACACGTGTTCCCATGCCCACAGCACCAGGCTGTGGTCAACTGTTTTAGGGAGCAGCACTGGCTGGGGAAGGGGGAAGGGATGGGGAATGGAAAGGGAAAGGGGGAGCTCACAGACCCTGCTCTCCTGCATTCTGGGGACACAGCCTCACCTGGGGAATGGAGCTGCTCTTTATCGTGTTTGCTGTGCGAGCAGGTCCCAAAGGACTTGATTTCTCCAAACTTGGGATTCTTCACTCCTTGGGAGTGAAGAATGAGCTGCTGTTGAGTGCCCTTTGACTTCACTTATGCATCAAATCCCTAAAAACATCACTCTCCCACCTATAAACACCTTTTTAGGGCTTGGCCATCCCACTGGGCTGAGCTGGGCTGAGTTCTGCCAGTGCAGCCTGTCCCTTAAATCAACCCTTTCCCTTTTGATCTCAGTTGAAGCCTTGAAGGTTTGCAGGCTCTTGCTGTTGGGAAGGGAACAGGTGCTATCCTCACCTCCTCATCACCTGGGCTCCTCAGTGTTCCCTGAACACAGGAGCAGCCCAGGAGGCAGCTGAAACTTCTGCTCAGCCTGGATCAGCTCAGCTCCCCTCATTAACCCCGAGCCCTGAAGGCTCCCTGCCCATGCTCCCTACACCTCCTCTGCCCTGCACATCCCCTCCCCAGTGCTTTCTCCTAACTGATAACAAGCAGAATGTTGTCCTCCCACCCCTGGCCCTGGTGCCATCATGGTGCTGTGCACTGGGGACAGTGCTGGTGGCAGTCCCATCCTCCCCTCCACGACTTTCACCCTTCTGAAAAAAAAAAATCCCTATAGGTTTTCTGACACCAGCAGGGAGATCCCTTGAAGCAAATCCCTCTTCTGAGTGGCATCCAGGCCAAGGGCAGCCCTCCCCAGGCAGGCAGGCAGGACACCGCTCCTCAGGCAGGGAAAGTCCTTTTTCCTCTATTTATTTATATCCATCTCGCTGTAAACTCACCCGCCGGCGAACCTGCTGCTCACACTAACAGTCCCTTTGGTCTCGCAGCAGTCGCTGGCTGGGCAGGCACATGTAACAGAGGGATCTCCCCCAGCCCTTCTCCAGCTCTTCCATAAATCCCCGGCTTCCACTGGGTTTGTTTACAGAGCAGCTTGTAAGTGAAGTCGTTTTGGCAGAGAAGCTCCTGGTCGAGCAGAGATCTGAGCCGGAGCCCCAAAAGAGCCCACACCAACAATGAAACAGGCACAATGGTCCCTGTGGAAGGCACTTTAATGTCACATCCAGGCCTTATGCCTGGGAGAGGTCTGATCAGGGTAAGTTTGCACAGGGCAGAGCTACAGTCCATACAAGATGTCCTTCAGAAGCAGGAGGGTTTTAGGACAGCACACAAAGGGAAATAGTGACATTTATGAGGTGGAGAGGTGAGAGTTTCTGTATTAATGAGTTTCTGTACTAATACAATACTTGTGTTGTTACTGAGGCTGGCATCCTTAGGGTTCAGAGTTAACAGGCCACACTGGGCAGTGGAACAACTCACATTTCTCTCCGCTTTCGTCCAATCCATCTGCTGTCCACACTGCTCCTGCCCATGGGGGACATCTGAGTTTTTGTCAGAAGATCCTTGCACTGGAAGGTCTTCAGGACAGTTTTGCCACAAGAGTTCAAGTGGAGCAGGACCATTCTGCAGCAACACCAGAGCCATGGCCCAGTGCTGACAGCCAGGCCAAGGTGAGGAGGAAAGGGAGCTCTGGAGGTGATGGATCCATTTCACAGGAGTTTTCAGAGGGAGCCCTGTGTGCCAGCAGCTGGATAACACCCCAGGTCAGAGAGGGGAATCCCATCCCTGCCAGCTCCCACATGGTGAGTTTATCCCATCAGTGCTGTGAGCTGAGAGCACCCTCAGCAGAGGGTCTCGGCTCTATCCTCCAAGCTCTGCAGCCCAGGAGAACAGGCGGGTTGATGGCACAGGGCCACCAATGGGTGGCACGGAGGTGGCATGGACGTGCTCCCTGTCAATCCCACTGGAGCAGCCGGCACAGGAGCATGGTGTCACTTGCTGCCCGTGCCACACAGCCGCCCTTCCTGGCTGCCCGTGAATGCCACGGTGCTCCCCGGGTGGTGGCAGTGTGGCATTGGTGTGGCTGTGCTGCTGTGCACACTCATGGGTACTCATACTTTGCTCAGGATGGGGGGTCCAGGGGTGTCCTGGAGAGCTGACAGTGGGAAGCAGGATGCAGAGTTTGGATCTGGCAGCACCCCCGATCCAAGCAGGTGCTGGGGAAGTGACCTGGGGTGTCTGTCCCTGCCCGTGCGTGGCTGGATTTCCATGCAGCCTCAGCCCCGCAGCCCCGCGCCGGCTGTGTATCAGACAGTTTATTTTAGCCCTCGAGGCAGGAGGCGGCTGGAAGATCCGGTCCGAGGCTGTGTGGGCGGGCGGGGGCCGGCAGCCCGTGCCTCCAGCGCGTGTGACACGCGTTTGGTGTCACCCGAGTGGGAGACCTGCTAGCGGGGTGAAATACGAGCTGCGGGTTCCCGGCTGCAGCTGGAGGAGCTCATCCTGCAGCCCGGCCCCGTTCCCTCCCCGGGGCAGGAGGGGCAGGTCAGCGGGAGCCGGTGCGGAGCCTGCAGCGCCTGTGTGCGGCCGCAGCACCCCGAGCAGGGAGGGACGGACACCGGCCAGCAGGACAGCCCCGGACCGTGGGGCTCAGCCCTGGTCACGCTCAGCCACGGGGCAGCTCTGTGGGAAACACCTCCCTCGCGGGGTCCGTGCTCCATGCCTGGCTCCGGGATGCCACCAGCAGCCGTGCAGGGTGATTTTTCCTCACAGCTGCTCCTGAAGTGCTGGAAGGGTCAAATGTCCTCTGCCCAGCACCTGGCCAGATTCTGCGCCCTGAGCACTGGCAGATGCTCGCTGCAGGCACCTGGTTTATTGATCACCTCGGCACATCCCCTCATTCACACTCACAACCCAGCCCGGCAGCCGGGGAGCTCTCCAGCGTCAGGATCCTACAAAGGGCTCGGGGGCCATGGGGTGACCCCACTGACAAAGCACAGGGCCTGCCAGAGCTGCTGCAGGCAGTGACCCAAAGTCAGGTCACTGGTGTGAGGAGTGTGAAGGGTGTGAGGGATGTGAGGGGTGTGAGGGATGTGAGGAGTGTGAAGGATGTGAGGGGTGTGAGGGGTGTGGGTGCTCAGGTAACAGCAGGGGTGTTTTGAACGTGGTGCAGAGTTGGCTCAGCCCCAGGGCTGGGAGGGCAGGTATTTCAGCCCTGCCTGTGTGCAAGGAGGGAGCTCTCAGGGAGCTCTCAGGGAAGTCTTAGGGGGGTCTCAGGGTGACACTGAGTGTGTGACACCACAGAAGGTGATGAATTGATCTGCACTGAATTGTGTTGTGAACCTGTGGAATAGGTGCAGGGGTGTGTAGACACACAGGGCCAGGAGCACAGGGCACAGTGAGCTCTGTAGCATGATGCCCTGCGAGCAGCACACCAGGGCACCCACCACCCAAGGGCCACAGTCCCTGCTTCAACCTATCCACCTCCTGAGCCTCACCTGGCACAGGATGATCCACCAGCCAAAAGTCTATGCTGGGGTTGCTCCTCCAGTGCTGCTATGGAGCTCCTGCTGAGCTGTGCTGAGCCACAGTCCCCCAGGAAAGCTCCTTCCCTTCCTATGATCTGAGGACAGGCTGCCTGTCCCCACGATACTCTGAACAGAAACAAAAAATGTATAAAGGAATAAAAATGCCCTTTCAGAGTCTGTGGAACCCCAAACCAGTATCCAAGGGAAGACACAGAAATCTTGTGTCCCTGTTGTGGGCAGCCTGAGCAGCTCTGGTCTCAAGGGTCTGCGTGGAGGAGACACAGGAGCCCCAGTTCCAAGGGAGCAGTGGCAGGACTGGATGCAGCAGTCATGCCCTAACACATGTAACAGGCTCTTCACCCCAGACCCTGTCTTTTCTGGGGTAAAAATACCTCCCTTAGGCACTCAGTCAACCCTGGGGATGCAGAGAAGTTCTCCTGCTGCAGGATGCACTGGGAATTGGGCACCTCCCATGTTGAAGGCACCTGCCCATGTACAGACAACAGGGCCGGGGCAGCACTTGTCTGCGGGACACCCTGGAACCAGTGCAGCCACTCCTCTGTGCAAGATGAGGCTGTTGGAGCCTGAGGGACCCCGATCCCTCCCACGCCAGGCTGGGGGGCCGGGGGCATGGGCACCGGGATGTGGCCGGCACTGCACTCCCCACCCCACGCTATTCTTAGGAAGGGTAAAGTTTATACAAGAAATTTAAGCTTTAAGCCCAGGCACCATAAATAGTCTATTTTTCAAGGGCTCCAAGTCAGTTGTAGGCTCAAAGCCAGAGCCAAAATTTGGCAGCTGTCTCTGTTTAATGATTAATTAAAATGAGGTAACAAAACGAGACATATCTATTAACGAGGGTATTTGCAGCATCAGTAGAGGATTCCAAATGGCTGATTTTTCCCCCTTTTAATCTTCAAACTTCTCGTTAGGAAAACAAGCTCTTCCTCCAACCCCAGCCAGGCTGGGAGGGAAGGGCTGTGGCGCGGCCCCTGCCCAGGCAGAGGGAGGGGAGCAGCGGGCAGGCAGGGCTTTATCTTTATGGTCCTCTTCCTCTAAACAAAGAGAACCCTCTGCATAAAGATTTTTCCAGTTTGAAAATTTTATTAGACCTTAAAGTAAACTTCAATGGAGAGATCCTTGGCTGTGACAGAGGCAGGAAAGGGGAAGGTTTGCACATCGCTTCGGCTCCGTGCTGGCCTTTCCCTCGAGGATGCCACGCAATGGGGATAAAACGGGAGTGATGGAGGCAAAGAAGCATTTTCCAGGCTCTTTTCCACATGTGCCAAACAAACAGGGCCAAACCCACATCCCCACTCTGCCTTGAGGCAGCAGCACGGAGTGTTCTGGGCACCCTGGAGAGGTGTGACCAGACAAGGTGACAAGGAGGATGGTGTGGATGGAGCCTGAGAGGCTCGTTCCCATCCACTGCACTCAAGCTCATCCCTGACACTGGATACAATTTCTAGCTTGGAAAAAAAGTGAAGCATGAAGTTGCCTTGTGTGGGAGGTGCCTGTGGTCAGAGGAGGGTTAAATGTACAGGGGTCAGAGGCAGCTCCCGGGGGTGTGCGAAACAGGTTCACCCTCCCAGAGGCTCCAAAGACTTAGCCACATGGGAAAGCACCCAAGTATGAGAAAAAGGGAAAAACATCCCAAAATAGTTTAGTCTTGTTTTTTGCACTGAGACGCCCAGACAGGGTGGGAGTTCTGGTTGTGTCTGAGCTAAAAATTACAGTAAATAGAGAAGTGGCTGCAAAGCCCCATGTTCTGGATAAGAAGGCCATGTGCAAACACCGTCCATCAGGGTGAGGCCACGACACGATGAAGGCTCATAAATAAATGAGGAGGGGGACAGAGTTAAACGAGCTCTGTCTCAAAGAGAGAACCATCAAGCTCCTACTGAAGTGTGTTCTGTACCCAGCATGTTTCATGGGATGACTGGGAGTGCGGGGAAGCAGCTTTGTACCTTGGAACTGCTCTGAGCAGAGGTGGGATCCTGGCATCCCTCTCTACACACAGGTCCAGGACCACTGAGCCCACCTGGCAGTAAGAGGGGCTGGTTCTGCTGGGACAGACCTGCTCTGGGCTGTCTCACTCTCCCTGCACCACTCTCCAGGCACATCTCATCTGTTGATGAAATCCCAGTGTAAATCCTGAGTCTGATTTCTGGAGAAGGTGATATGGTGGGTCATCCCTGTAACAACCAGAGAGGTCCTGGCCATTAGATCCTGCAGGAATCTTCTCCTGCAGCACACAATCCACATGAGCAGCAGGATAGGGAGCAGGACTGGAGCAAGGTGGACCCAAAGTAGAGGAAAGCCCACTGCTCCTCCTTGGGGATCAGTCCCTGAGGATGAAAAGGGGTTGCTTTCCATGGATGCTTCATGGCCCACTTTAACTATCAGAGGTTGCCCATGACAAGCACCAGCTTCAAGGCCCTGTAGTGAGAGTCCTGTGATGGATGAGATGGTGAAAATCCAGCAGCAATTTGGGGTTCTGGACTATCCAAGCTGGAGCTGGAGCTGGCCCAGGGGTGAGGGTGGGAAGTGGGGCTAGTCCTGGGTGTTGTGCCATCCTTGGCAGGGCAGGGTCCCATGATCCAGACTGCTGGACTGCAGTGCCATGGCTGCACTGGAGGGGGACAGGGCATCCCCTGGGGCAGAGGCCCTGCCTGTACAGCTGCTGGAGCTGGCTCTGCTTCCCTGGGCAGGCGACTCCTGGAAGCCTGGCCCTGCATCAGAATTTGTGCTGGGGGTGCCAGAAGTGGCACAGAGGGCGAGTGATGGGCAGAGGGTGAGAGCTCTGTGCTGCAGGCTGGGGGGAGGGTCCGGAGTGTCCGGGTGGGGCTGAGCCCGGAGCAGCAGCAAGGGCTGGGCAGGGACATGGGGCAGCCCGGAGGGAAGCCGGGCAGGGCGGGGGCAGCGCGGGGTGCGAGGAGGGGCAGCACGGAGGGGATGGGGCAGCGCAAGGTGCAGCAGGACAGCCTGGGAGGGAGCAGGGCGGCACGGGGCTGCACAAGGGGCAGCGGGGCAGCACGGGGTGGGTGGAGGGACGCGGAGGGACTCGCAGGGGCCGCCCCGTTCTCACCCCCGCGGCGCCGCCGGGCCCCCCCGCTCCGCCCCGGAGGGGAGGAGGCGGCGGCGGCGGAGCTGCGGGATCGCGGTGCCATCTAGGGCCGAGTGCGGGCTGCTGCAGTGCCGGGGGTGCGGGATGGGGCTGCAGGATAGGACTGCGGGGCTGCGGGAAGAGGCTGTGGAGCCGCGGCTGCCTCTGCGGGTGGTCCCGGGTCCGCGGGACTGGGCAGGACCGTGCCCTCACACCGCATTCCCCCGCTCCCTCCGTGCCGAACGCCAGAGCACAGCTCGGAGCGGGGCCCGTCGCTCCCGGGGGGAGCAGTCACCGTGGACCCCGCTCGGCCGGGGCTGCTCCCGGGGCCGGGGGAGGTGACGGGCCGCGCTGAGCTCAGCGGGGACAGGCGGTGACACGACACGAGCCGGCCCCCGACACGGGGGGGCCGAACCGCACCGGGGTCCCGGGCCGCAGGCGGGGATGCCCGCGGAGCCTCTCGGGCAACGTGCGGAGCTGCGTCCTGGCCACTGTGCCCAGCGCTCCCCGGCAGCGCCCGAGGGGCCCGAGGGCTGGGGTGCGGCCCCCAGGAGCAGATGGAGCCAGCTCCTCCTGTGCACCCCCACAGGGCTGGTCCTGAGTTAGTCCTGGGTGGGTGATGGGGCAGCGGGTCCCAGCGCTCAGAGTTTGTCCTGCCCTGCAATGTGGGTCTGGCAAAAAGCTCCAGAGCACAGCTGGGCCTTTCTTGACTCTTGGTGTCTAAGCCAAGGGTACGTATGTCAGGTCTTAGGTCAGTGTCCCCAGACTGTCTCCCAGGAGCTCACTGGTGTTGATGACAGTGCAGTGACTGGCCTATGGCCCCCCGTGCTGTGACACCTCCTGCCTGTCCTGGGGCAGATCAGGCAGTCTCCCAGCCCATGCAGCTGTGGGTTTCTCCTCACTACCTCCAGAGCAGACGGAGCCTCATCCACTATTTGAAACCTGGCCCTGAAGTGCCCCTCAGTTTGGCTTCAGTTTGATGAGGGCTGTCCTGGGACTGGAATCGAATCACATAGGCACAGCACTGGTTGTGCACAGGGTGATCAGGCCCAGATCAGTCCTCTGGTGGGATGATACCAAGCTCCTGGGTCACACGGGAATGAGTACAGATGTGCCTTGAGAGGAGAGAAGCAGAGCATGGCAATAAATCCTCCTGAACCAGAGACATGGGCTGGTTTCTATGTGCTGGCAGTTTGCCATATCCTAGCTGTCCAGGGAAAAGCTATCGAAGGAAGGGCTGGACCTGGGCACACGGAGCCCCAGGACAGCCTGGTGGTGATGGACTGGACAGCAAGGGTCTAGAGGTGGAGGGTCTGCTGAAGCCAAAGCTCAGGCTGCCTGCATGTCCTGCCTGGGTGTTGTATTTCCAGGTGTTTGAATTTCCTCAGCATTGATTCCACAGTAAACTTCCTGGTCTCATCCTGATTTCTACCATCAGCCCCTCTAAGACTTTCCCTCTGTGCTGCAGCCTGTGCTGTTCAGTTTAATGCAAATTTGATCTGGAAAAGCAGAGAACACAAGGCACTTCCCAGTGCACATGTTGAGCTAAAAGACATGACTGTGACACACCACGTGCCCTGAGAATGTTGTTTCTCCAGTGCTTCACGCTCTCCCCCTCTCCCACGTCTCAGCCATGCAGCTGCAGTTGGGAAAAGCCCCAGTTCATCCACCTGAGCTGCCCCAGCTCCCACTGTGGAAGGGGAAGCTTTGTGTCCCTCACTGAACCCACCTCAAAACAGTGACATTCATCTGGATGACACTGGCTGGGTTTTTGTGAGCCACCGACAGCGAAAAAATAGCAAATTAGAGGGAGAAGGACCCTGATCCTTCTTGAACCACTAGAAATTGATTTAATTTATACTTTGACAGCCAAGATTGAATACAATCACAAGCCCCTCAGCTGGGTGCAGGGTGTTTACCTTCCTTTTATTGAAAGAGCAGAAAGCAATATCCCTGGACTGGAAGGACTGGGAGAGGGAGACCAGGCTCTGCAGGGGACAGGCCTGTCCACACATCTGCTCCTCTGGCAGGCACAGGATCGAGGGGCTGGGGGAGATTGCAGATGAGAAGTGTAAACTGCTCTTTAATGAAGTTCCCTGGGTTACACTTTGCTGTTGGCTCCCTGAAAGCATTCTAAATTCAAGTATTTCTGTGGCCTAATGAGTTTATTTCTCATTTCCCATTAGCTGCCTATTTATTTGTCTAATTATTTTCTGGATTTTTTTGACTGTTTTACTAAGGCACCCTCTGTGCACAGTGTCCTGTGCCACTTTGTGAGAATTTCCCCACTCCTCTGTCAAGTATTGTCATTATTTGTCACTGAGAAACAGGAGGTTTTTAGCAAAATACCACTAATCTGAGGGATAAAACCACCCAAAAGCTCAGCTCCTAAAGTAATCCTATCCCTAACCTCCATTCAGATCTTCTATTTATGGCAAAAGCAGCATTGTAAAATTGATTTCTCCTTCTGGATTCCTTGTCTGTTCCTGATTACTTGATATGATTGGTAACTGCAGTTACTATATCTCAGGAAAAACAGGTTTGCAGAGTGAGCCCACCCCTGTGGCTCTGCAGAGCCAAACTCAGCAGGATTTAAGGTAAATCCTTTGAGCTTTTGAAGCTGCACATTGCACTGCTGAGCAAGAGGGGACCTCTGTGAGACCCTCCTGCTGTGCCACTGCCCTGTGCAGCCCTTTTTGCAGGGGGCACAACCCATTGGGGAAACTGGGGATTTTGACACTGGTTGCTTGGAAGGGAGTTTGGGAAGTTTTATGGGAAGCAAGGCTCACTCATGAACCTTTGCTCACATGTAATTCCCAGACAAGGGATGTTAGAGTAGAAGCTGTAGGGGTAATTGGATATTATCATGCCATTCTGGGCAGAGAGCTTGCTCTGAGGAAAGGTTCAGGGACACTCACACAAGTTCCTGGATCACCCCTTGTGATCGGCTTGGGCACGATATTCCAGCCACTAGTCTGTTTAGGATTCAATTTGTGCAGTTTCCATGAGCTGGACTTGCCTCTGAGGGGCTGGAAGAGTAGGCAGGAGTGTGTCTGGCTCAAAGGGCAGTGGGAAAGGGGGTCTGGGACAGCCTCCTTCTGGAGTACCCATTCCCCAAGGTCACTCTGGGGCACGGGTACTCCAGGGAAGTCCTTCACCTCTTGAGGTGATGCTCCTGGCCATCCTTTTCACTCCCCAGTGGCAGAGTCCTCTCTGGTGCTGGGCCAGGCCTTGAGGCACCTTAGGGGAGAGGCTGGGACCTGTCCATGCTCTGCAGTGCTATCCCAGTTCCACACAGAGGGAGTGTCACCGAGTCTGGGTACCCAGCTGCATGTGCTCATGTCCCAGTGCCTCCTGTCCCAGGGTGACCTCTCCACCTCTGGGCAGCCCTGAGCAGTCTCGGGCAGCTCGCAGACCTGTTCCTCAGTGTCCTCCCCTGTTCCCTGCTGTCTCTGTGGGAATCCTTTTGCCTGGGATCAGTATTTCCTGGTTATTGCTTTGCCCTCAAGGTCTTCGACTTTCCCCTAATTTTGCTTCTTATCACGACCAGACTGGTTATCTTTACGAGCCACTGACCCCATAAACTCTTCATATTGTCCTGTGCTGTCTTTAATCTACACATAAACCTGCTCTTCTAATAAACCCCAGACTCCAGGGGATGATGATAATCAGTATAATACACAGTCCCTCTTAGCAAACAAATGGAAACATCAGTATCATCTTGGGAAAGTCCCAAAGATAAGGATCCTCCCTTGTCTGTTCCTGGGGTCTGTTGGGATATTACTTTTCAATCTCCCTTGTGGCACGGCTGATGCTATTGCTGCAGCTGGGTTAGTTACCCAAACTCTGCATTACTCTGTGTTATTGGAGCATTAATGGGCCACATGGGGAATGTTTCCTCACAGCCCTGAGGCAGTGCTGGGTTTATGGTGACTCTCCAAGCTGGGAGTGATCCTTGTGTGTGATCACTGGGAAGGTGACGGAGGATTTGAGGAAATCAGACTGTAATTTAGCATTTACTATCAAACGGCCGGGAGATCTGTTCCAGGAGACACAGAATCCCAGAATGGCTGGGGTGGGAAGGGATTCATTCAGTTCCAACTCCCTGCCATGGGCAGGGACACCTTCCACTAGACCAGGTTGCTCCAAGCCTCATCCAACCTGGCCTTGGACACTTCCAGGGATGGGGCAGCCACAGCTTCTCTGGGCAACCTGTGCCAGGGCCTCCCCACCCTCACAGCCAAGAATTTTTTCCCAATAACCCACTTAACCCTGCTCTCTTTCAGTTTCAAACTATTGTCCCTTGTCCTGTCATTCCATGGCCCTGTAAATAGTCCCTCTCCATCTTTCCTTTGCTCTCTTCAGGTGCTGGAAGGCTGCAATTAGGGCACCCTGAAGCTTCTCTTCTCCAGGCTGAACAATCCCAATTCTCTCCCCTTTCCTCACAGCAGAGGTTCTCCATCCTTCTGATCATCTCGGTGCCTTCTTTGGACTCTCTCCAGAAGCTCCATGTCCTTCCTGTGCTGGGACTCCAGAGCTGGAGGGACCTTCAGAGTGCCCACACTGTTGCAGCAGCTGCTTTGCTGCAGAACGGGCCCTCCCAGCTGGACCAGCAGGAGCCCCTCCCAGTCATTCACTTTACAGCTGCTGCAGGGACTGAACTCTGGGATGTCCCCACTTCTCCACCAACTGATCTGTTCAACTGGGACCCCTCTCACCCCAGACAAGGACCAAACTGCGAAACAAAAGACATTTCCTCCTAAACAGTGATCCAGTCTTTGAAATTCCTCCCCCTGTGAGAGGTGTCAGATCACCCTGCAGCCCAAACAGCCAAGGGCACTCAGTGCTGACATCAAGCATAAGCCTCCTATCAGGCTCAGAGTCTTATGTACTTCCAGTGAAATCTCCATAAGACTAATGAGATATTACAGGCAGTTCTGTCACATGGCAGAAATGCAGTCATAGCTCTCCACAGTTGCCTGTGCACGCAAAGCCAAGCCAGCAAGGTTGGACAGAACTGCCAGGATTCATACAATGAAAAATACCACACACTGCCTTGGTTACTTCACCCACTAAAGAAACACTGGCTGGAGCCCCCATGCCAGCTGGTCAGAGCCCTAAGAAAACTCTTGTGCTTTCAAAGTATTTAAAAAATGCATTAAGCACAAAAAAAGGTATTTTCATACCTCCTAATTCACCTGAGCAGAAAAACATTTCCAGGGGGAGGGAATGATACAGAAGTGAGGCAGGAACGCACAGACAGAACACTTGCCTTTGGAAACTCCAGCTTTTATTGGGAAGCATTCTAAAAATCAAAGAATCACAGAGTGAAGGGACCCACAAGGATCATCGAGTCCAGCTCCTGGCCCTGCACAGGACACCCCAACAAGAGTTTAAGATCTAAGCTGATGTTTCCCTTCTCATGTGGCTACAGGGTGCAGAGCCAAGTGCCAAGGCTGCAGCACTGTAATGTGGAAAATGTGTGTGAACAAAGAGTTTGCCATTCAAAGGAACAAACAAACCTTTTCTTTAACCCAGAAGTGGGAATACCCAGGGAAAACTACTGTGCTACTTTGAGCTGTTGTGTGAAGAGATGGGAATCAGAAGGATAAATGTTAGATGTATTATAGGTCTGAAGGAAGTCTAACAGAACAGCTGTAAACAGCCATGACAAGATCTGGAGGTCTAGAGAGGTCCTCACTCAAAAGGCTGTTTGGATCACTGGAAGACAAAGGGAAGAACATTGCACTAAGAATAAAGGGAGACAGTGTTTGGAAAGCAAAGCACTGGGAAAGATAAGGTTTGCCTTTGGAACTCAGGAAGACAAGGGATATTGATGGTCAGTACTGTTTATGTTGGGGTACTCTGGTTACAGTAACATTAGTGGCTCTTTTTGAAGCAAACAGAAAGCCTGAGAGCTCACACTGGGTTTGGAGAGCTGGAAAATAAACAGAGCTGCAGCCTGGTGTTTGTACACAGGCCCTGAACAGGCTCCTGTGGGAGAGGAGCAGGAGGGAATGGTAGGCCTGGAGAATCACAGGGGGACTGGAGCTTGGAGGGGGCCTTGAGAGGTCCAACCGGCTGCTGGAGGTCAGACCAGGGGCCTCAGGGCTGTGTCCAGCCTGGGCCTGGCAGCCAAGGAGAGGAAGGGACTGCCCAGCTGTGTGTGTGCCTGTGCCTGCCCCAGTGCAGCTCTGCCTGCTTC
Source organism: Lepidothrix coronata (assembly GCF_001604755.1). Taxonomy (NCBI): domain Eukaryota; kingdom Metazoa; phylum Chordata; class Aves; order Passeriformes; family Pipridae; genus Lepidothrix; species Lepidothrix coronata. The sequence goes on along the minus strand of NW_016690447.1, from coordinate 958,263 downwards.
TGAGAGCTGTAATTATGGGAAGGATGGCTGGAGTTCCCCTGAAGACAAGGCCATACAAAGATTTAGCTGGACAACACCCAAGTGCCTGCTGTTGCCCTGTGCCCCAGGCTGGGATCTCCTACTCACACTGGCAGCCCCATCTCCTGGGCTTTAGCTACCAGGAATTTCCCCTTCTTTGGGTGAATCTGAAAAGAGAAAAACAGAATTATCAGCCAAATAAAGAGGGTCAGGAAACATGATCCACGTACTCCCAGTTTAAGTCTTTCCCCACAAGCCAAGGGAATATTTTTTTTTTCCTTTTCAGTTCCACAGCCACTGCTCTAATTTAACCCAAAAACCTTTGACCAGACTGTCTGCTTTCCAAGACCAGGCTGCTGCTTCTTGCTCCCTCCTTTAGCCAAGCAAGCAGGACAGCCTGTCCTGCTGGGAGGGTTGAGGAAGAATGGAACCTCCACACTCTTAACAGCTGCTCCACAAAGAACACATGTAAAAAACCATCTCCAATTTTACACAGTCCTACTCCTGCTACAGCAACTCCAACATCGGAAAAGCAGAAACACATTAGAGCTGCAAAGTACTACTTGAAAATGCTGCCTCCAGTTACATCTGTCCAGCAAGATGAAATGTCCTCATGGCATCAGGGAGCACCTCCTTACAGAGAGGGAGGTCAAACACTGCAACAGGCTTCCCCAAGAGGTGGTCAATACCCCAAGCCTGACAGTGTTTAAGAGATGCCCTCAATAATATGCTTTCAATTTTGAGCAGCCAAAAGTGCTCAGGCACTTGGACTGGATGGTTCAACCCTGGAAGTGTCCAAGGCCAGGTTGGACAAGGCTTGCAGCAACCTGGGCTAGTGGAAGGTGTCCCTGCCCATGGCAGGGGGGTTACAACTAGACTATCTTCAAGGTCCCTTCCAACCCAAACCATTCTGGGATGTCAGGTGATCATTGTAGGGCCCTTCCCACAGAAATGCTGTTCTATTCTCCAATGTGTTCTGTGTTGGTTTTAGAGACCTCTGTGCCCAAGCTTACTTTACAAAGAAAAGCCATCACCAGGTCAGCATTCCTACTTGCACACTTCTGCTCAGCATTTCCTTACCGAGAGGGAGGTCAAACACTGGACCGATTTCCTGGAGAGGTTCTCGAGGAAACCTGCACTTGACCTTCGTGCTTCTCCTCCTCCTCCGTGCAGGGACGGGCTGCGGAGGCACCGGAACCCGCCGGGGCCGGTGAACGGGGCAGGGTGAGCTCTGGGGGAACCGTGAGCTGCCCACCCTTGGCACGGCAAAGCAGAGCGGCGGCACAGCCCGAGGAGGGACACCGGGACACACGGCGGGGTTGGAGGGAGGGTGAGGGGAGAAAAGCGAGCGGTTCATTGCTGGGGTCTCCTCGCGGAGGCGCCGGCTCCGGGGTATTGCTGTGTTACTGCGCCGGAATCAGTGGCTCTATGGAACGGGTCACCCACTGGAAAGCTGGGGTGGGACCGGCGAGGAATCCGCGCCCGGCTGTGGGTGTGAGGAGCCGGCAGCGACAGTGCCTGGCACTGGGCACGTGACGGCAGAGGATGTGGAATGGCAGGGCCGGGAATGGCGGGACCGTGAGTGGCGGGACCCGGAACGCCCCCAAGGCCCCCGCCCCGCTCCGGCGCGGCCACGTGACACGGCCGGGCAGGGCCCTGGCGACTGAGGAGGCGGGGCGACCGGGCAGAGTCTCTCTCTCCATTGGTTCGTCTGCATCACGTGGCTCGAGAAGGCGGGCCGGCCGGGGCATTCCTCGTCTCTCATTGGCTGTCCCGCCCCTCATGGCGGCGCGGCGTGGACGCCGGCGCGGGCGATTGGCGGGGGGCGGGTGCGCGCGGATGTGGGCGCTGGTGCGGGCGCTGTCGCCGGGCCGCGCGCTCGTGTGGGGGCGGGCGGGGAGTGGGGCCGGGATCGGGATCGGGGCCGGGATCGGGATCGGGGCCGGGATCGGGGTCGTCAGGGCCGGGTCCCGCGGCTGGGCCATGTCCGAGGGCCCCTCGGCGGCGCGGCCCGCGCGGCGGCCCAAGGACGTACCGCGGCACGTGTGGGCCCGCGAGCGGCGGCGCAGCGCGGGCGGGAGCCTGGCCGGGCCCAACACCGTGTACGTGCAGGTGGTGGCGGCCGGGACGCGGGACGCGGGGGCAGCCGTGTACGTGTTCTCCGAGTTCAACCGGTCAGTCCCGGGCCGGGAGTGGGGATGGGATCGGGACTGGGACGGGGACCGGTGTGGTGGCTGGGGCAGGGAATCGGGCTGGGGCTGGGAAGGGAGACGGAGATGGAGAAGGGGATGGGGATGGTGCGGGGAATGGGGCTGGAGTCGGGACCGGAACCGGGACCGGTGTAGGGGCCGGGGATGGGGCTGGGGTCGGGACCGGTCGCCCGTCCCGGGCCGCCCTGACGCCCCTTTTCCCCCCAGGTACCTTTTCAACTGCGGCGAGGGCACCCAGCGGGCCATGCAGGAGCACAAGTAAGTGGGGACACCGGGGGGACGCCCCAAGGCTGGATCGGCCCCTCTGACTCCCGCGCACGCTGTGTCCCCCCGCAGGCTGAAGATCTCCCACCTGGACAGCATCTTCCTCAGCAGGGTGGCCTGGGCCAATGTTGGGGGGCTGCCAGGTGAGCGGGGGGGCTGGCACGGCCACGGGGGCGGCTCTGCGGGCCGAGGGTGGTCGCTTGGTGAGGTTGGGGTTTTTATAGGTCCTGGCAGGACCAGGGATGGTGCCGTCACAGGGCCTGGGCTCACAGGGCCTGGGCTGCACGTGGGGCTCTGTGACAGTGCAGACACATGGTGGGACAGGCCCTGCCTGCCGATCCTGCAGGGCTTTATCTTCCCAAAATCTCCCAGAGCAGAAGGTGTTACCACTATTGTGTTGCCAGCAGGGAGCTGCTGATGAGTTAGGCTGGTTTGAGTCCAAAGGAATGACAAAGGTTTGTGGCCACCACTGTCCTTAAAGCAGGAGGAGGTTAGAACAGATGGCTTAGGATCTTGTCCATTAAAATTCTGGAAATCTCCAAGAAAAGAGGATGTTACAATATGTTCAGATACCTTGCTCCAAATGATGGCTACCCAGATGTGTAGATATTTTCTTTCTCTGCAGAGATAAGTGACAAAGCTGAGGCAAAATTGAATTTGCATCTGAGCTCAGTTCAGGCTGAGGTCCAGCACTCCTGCACACTGAGAGGGATCTTTCTTCTGGGATCTCCCAGCAGTAACTGGGGCTGTGATAAAGCTGTTTCCCTGCTTGTTTTCAGGTATGATTCTCACCTTAAAGGCTATAGGGCTTCAGAGATGTATGTTCCTGGGGCCACCAAAGCTGGTAAGTAGGGGAAGGTGCAGAAGGGAGAGCAAACCCTTGAAATGTTAAAGTTCACACTGTAATTGGGAGAGGTGGTGGCAAAGTGAATCTTTGTGCAGGTGTAAAATGCTGGTGTGAGTAAGTGTCAGCCAGGAGGGCTGCCTTCAAAATCCAAATCACAGGACAGTGTAAGACTTCTGCCCCTTAAAACTGTCCTGTCACCTTGTATCCTGATAAATCATCTTTTGAGAGAAGTGAGTTCTTTGTTCCCTTGTCTGCTCCCTCTGGGTTTTATGTCAATAGAAACTCAGTCTGATCTCCTGCTTAAGGAGGTCCTTGCCAGCCTAATGCAACGTCTGGACTGAAAATTCGCAATCCTCAGCATTGTTTTATTTCCATGCAGTTTCTGCTGACTAATTCTATGGATGGAAGGGGTGGGGACTGTGGTTCTTTGTTATCCTTTCTCTTTCCAAACATGCTGTGCCCGCTGGAGGTGGGACCCCTGCCCAGAGCTGCCTGGGTTCTACCCAGATTTGTCTGACTGGGCACTGAGCCTTTCCCTTCTCTGGAGTACCTGTAGGTGCTGGAAGCGGTGCTTGTCCTGGCACTGCTTGTGCCACCTCCTGATACACCGTCTCTTTTCCAGCAAAACTACTTGAAGGCCATTCGCCTCTTTCCGGGGCCTCTCAAAAGGATGGATTTAGGTATGTAGGTCAGGGGTGTGAGCAAGTGAACTTGTAATATCTTGTTTCATCTGTAATCACAGTTACATTGAACAGCAACAACTTCAGAGTAAATGCCTCTGGTTTGGATCCACTCAGAGAAAGTTTTAAACATCTGTTTTGCTCTGCTACACTGTTCAAACCCCTCACAACAGTGTCTCCAACTCTGTCCCTGCTGGGGGGCTGCCAGACTGACTGATCCACACAGCATTTGGTTTTAAAACTCTGTGAAGGCAGTTTGCTTCCAGAGTCTGCCAGTGAGTTTGCTCACTGGTATCATGGACAACTCCCTGAGGATGGTGGGCTTTTAAAACTTCAAATATTCATTGGGGTTTGAAGTTAGGCAGAGAAAGGCAAAGGGAAGGTTCAGCAGGTTGTGTTTAAGAAAGAAAAAGACACTTTTCTGATTTGCATTGTTGTAGAGTGTGAGTCTCTGCTTATGAAGGTGTTAATGCTGTGTTTGATCTCTTCTTAGCTGTGCAGTTGCACACAGAGCCCGAGTACAAGGATGAGACAATGACAGTCTACCAGATACCTCTGACAGGTGAGCACCTGATGCTGCACTGACGCAGGGCAAGCACAGTTAAGGTGGTTCAAGGAGCAGCTTTTGTTTGCCATCCTGAGTAAGCAGAAGTTCATTAATTTGTGTGTTTTTGTAAGGAGAAGGATCTTGTTCAAAGAAACAAGACCTGCTGAGTCAAGGCCTTGGCTTGTTCCTTTAGGTGTGGGTGGGTGGAATGATGTCAAAGCCAGATCCCTGGGTTTGGCTGTCTCAGCTAGCTGAGTTCGTGCTGCTGAAAATTGTGATACTGCGAGTGCAGCACAGACTTGACAGAGTTTAACAGTTTGGGGAGGAGGACTTGTATGAGGGATGGCTCCCAAAATAAGTGACTGGAGGGCTGGAGGTCTGTATTTTGGCGCAATTTAAACATGCCTGTCATGGAAGGTGGAATGCTACTCCCGGTTTTCTTATCTGTCCCTTTTGATTGAGTGATCTTTGTCTGCTTTTACTGGATTTGGGACAGAAAAACCACTGGCTGCTGAAAGTAAATCACCCCAGAGTCCTGGAGCATCAACCCAAGGTGAAAACAGCCCTAAAGGGGACACAGGGCCTGGATCCCCGAGAGCTGCACAGCAAAGCTTGGAAGAGAGCAAAGGAAATGAAAGCCCAAAGCAAACAGGTGAAAAACATGGAATGGCCTTTTAAACTTTAATGAGATCAAGCTGAATTAAGGGTATGCATTTGTCCTCCGAGCCATTTGCTCTCTGGAAGTGAGGTCTACAGAGAAGCTCAACTGGAGGATTCCATGAAGCAGAATGTGTTCTGTGCTTTGGAACCTGACACAGAACTCATAAGGGACCTCATAAGGCCTAGAAACTGGGCTTGATTCCTGCTGGGGTGTGATTAGTCCCTGTAGCAGTTTGCTTCTAGCTGGGGTGTGTGCTCCAGCCTTTGTAATATAATTACAGCTGTATGTTGGGCTGATTGTTTTTCCGTCTTGGCTTTAGTTTGGTTTCTTGTAGCTGAAGCCATGGGCTCTCTGGCCGTGGGTGCTCGTACGTTTTGCTGCTGGATTCCAAGTTGGGCGGATGATGTTCCTGTGTTGCTCCTGTTAATGCTTTAGCAAATATTGGCACATTTTGGTTTTAAGGAAAGTGACAGTGAGTGATGATTTTGAGTAGTTTTGCTTTCTTTTGCAGGTGATGAGCGGAAGTGTGCAAGTAGGAATGCTGACCTGGTGATGGCTTTTCTTTGTAAAGTAAGCTTGGGCACAGAGGTCTCTAAAACCAACACAGAACACATTGGAGAATAGAACAGCATTTCTGTGGGAAGGGCCCTACAATGATCACCTGACATCCCAGAATGGTTTGGGTTGGAAGGGACCTTGAAGATAGTCTAGTTGTAACCCCCCTGCCATGGGCAGGGACACCTTCCACTAGCCCAGGTTGCTGCAAGCCTTGTCCAACCTGGCCTTGGACACTTCCAGGGTTGAACCATCCAGTCCAAGTGCCTGAGCACTTTTGGCTGCTCAAAATTGAAAGCATATTATTGAGGGCATCTCTTAAACACTGTCAGGCTTGGGGTATTGACCACCTCTTGGGGAAGCCTGTTGCAGTGTTTGACCTCCCTCTCTGTAAGGAGGTGCTCCCTGATGCCATGAGGACATTTCATCTTGCTGGACAGATGTAACTGGAGGCAGCATTTTCAAGTAGTACTTTGCAGCTCTAATGTGTTTCTGCTTTTCCGATGTTGGAGTTGCTGTAGCAGGAGTAGGACTGTGTAAAATTGGAGATGGTTTTTTACATGTGTTCTTTGTGGAGCAGCTGTTAAGAGTGTGGAGGTTCCATTCTTCCTCAACCCTCCCAGCAGGACAGGCTGTCCTGCTTGCTTGGCTAAAGGAGGGAGCAAGAAACAGCAGCCTGGTCTTGGAAAGCAGACAGTCTGGTCAAAGGCTTTTGGGTTAAATTAGAGCAGTGGCTGTGGAACTGAAAAGGAAAAAAAAAATATTCCCTTGGCTTGTGGGGAAAGACTTAAACTGGGAGTACGTGGATCATGTTTCCTGACCCTCTTTATTTGGCTGATAATTCTGTTTTTCTCTTTTCAGATTCACCCAAAGAAGGGGAAATTCCTGGTAGCTAAAGCCCAGGAGATGGGGCTGCCAGTGTGAGTAGGAGATCCCAGCCTGGGGCACAGGGCAACAGCAGGCACTTGGGTGTTGTCCAGCTAAATCTTTGTATGGCCTTGTTTTCAGGGGAACTCCAGCCATCCTTCCCATAATTACAGCTCTCAAAAATGGGGAGAGCATCACTTTTGAAGGCAAAGAGGTAAGATGTGTCCGTACTTCTGCTGTGGCTTTGCCACCCGCCGTCCTTCACTGGGCTCCCAGTGACAAGCTTTTGTGCAGAATGGTTTTCCTACCAGTAGGTACTGGGGTTGTTCCATCTCTGTACTGTTGGTGAATGTGTGTGTCTGGGGCAGTTGAAGTTATGATTAAAGAAGTACACTCCAAAATAAATACCTGTGTGGGTATGGCTGGATGTTTGCTGTTTGGCAGAGCTTCTTCCCCTCACCTTCCCAAAGCTGATGCAGATCTAGGAGCAAGCTAGTGGAGTTAATCCTTGCATTTTTTAAATCTGGGGATTGAATGCCTGTGTAGCCATAACTCCCTCCTTACTGTGTTTGCACTTCTTATATCAAAAGAAGTTCAGTGGTTCCTGGGTGCAGGGTCTGAATCTCTCAAACACTGGAGTGAGAGGCAGAGCCAGCTCTGGCCATGGCCCAGGTGATCTTTAAGTGAAGATCCTGATCTGGGAGAGAGGATTGACATATCTTTGTGTCACAAGAATTTCACAGAGCCTTTTTTTCACTTGAACATGCTTTTTCTACCTCCTGAATCTGCCACGGGAGTCTAAAAGCTGCTAAAATTCCTTTCCTTAAATTTGATTGTGGTTTGCCCTGGGATCTGGGTGGGGATTTGTTGTTCCACAGTGTGCCATGAGAGCAGAAGGGGAACAAGAACTGCCCTGACTGGATTTGCTGAGCATTGAGAGGGGCTGCTGGGGGGCTGCCTGGTGGAACAACTGCTGACAGAGCAGCGCAGGAAGGGCTGTGTGCAGACACTGTTTGTGGTGTGACCATTGTGTATCTCCTGCAGCTATTCCCTGAGGAGCTGTGCACCCCCACGGATCCTGGCCCTGTGTTCCTGGTGCTGGAGTGTCCCCACGAGGGCTTTGTGGATGCTGTGTGTGAGAACGAGACCTTCCGCAGGTAGGGGGGTCACCTGCAGGCTTTGGGGAAGGAGCCCTGTGCTGAGCTCTGCCAAAGAGGAGCTCTTGTCCTGGTCTGGATGTGCTGGTTCTTGTGGCTGAGGGCTGAGCTCTTTGGCACTGTTAAGGAGCTCAACATGCAAGAAAGGACTGGTGGTGCATTTTGAGGCTTTTAGGAAAGGCAGGATCTGTGGGAATCTGTGACTGTCATAGACCTGTCTTCCCTCAGGGGCCCCCAGAGCAGGAATGTGCACTGGTGTCTGGCTGGGGAGCAGTGGCGGTTGCTGCTTCCCTGGGTACTGGAAGCCTGGACTGCACATAACAAGTCTGTAGGGCTCATGCTGGGGCATGTTTGGCTCATGGGGGCCCTGCAGATGTTGTTGTTGATGGAGGAGAGGAATTGGCCTGTGGGGGATGGTGGAGGTGTCAGCAGATGATGGGTCTGAGCCTTGTGCTTTGGTGCTGTGGAGCCTGGAGCTCCTGGGCTGTGCTCTGAAGGTCTGTGCTCTGTCCGCGAGGGGCATCTCTGGGAGCACCAGGGTGAGAGGGGAGGGTATCCCAAGGAATGGACTAAAGCACAGGTATTTTTCCTGTGTTTGAATGTGCCCAGGTACCAAGAGGGACTTCCTGAGAACCAGGTGGCCTTGGTTATTCACATAACTCCTGAATCAGTGCTCCGAGACAGCCGCTACCAGCAGTGGATGCAGAGGTATGTGGTCCTCTGGTTACTGGGTTTGTGACTCTGTTGGCAGCATCCTGTTCTTGTTTTTCCTGAAGTACAAAGAGCTGTTGGCTGGCAGCAGGTCTCTGCTGGCTCAGGTGAGATCTTTAGCTCAGGTGTGCACACGTGCGCAATGTGGGGCTGAAGCTGTTGTGCATGTTCTTGTCCTCTGACAGATTTGGCCCCGGGACTCAGCATCTGGTGCTCAATGAAAACTCCTCAGCCGTGCACAACCCACGCAGCTACAAGATCCAAACTCAGCTGAACCTCATCCACCCTGAGATCTTCCCTCTGCTCACCACCTACCAGAGCAAGGTAGGCCAGGCCCTGCCCATGTGCCCTGTGCCCTGAGCACAGCCCGTGTTCCATGTGCCCTTCCATGTCCCCTCCTCCCCGCAGGAAGCAGAGGCTGAGTGCTGGGTGCCCATCGTGCGAGGGGAGTGCCTCCTCAAGTACCACTTCAGGCCACAGCAGGAGTGGCAGAGGTCAGTGGGAATCTCTGACTTCCCAGGTTTTTGGGTTTTGTCTTGAAGCAGCTTTTCAGTGAGGGAGGACACTGTGTCAGCATCCTTTGCAGATCCTTTCTGCCAGGCTGCCAACTGTGTCTGGAAGGCTGTGTCCCTGTCCCTGAAAGTCTTGGACAAGGTGTAGGGCATGGATGAGTGAACCACTGAAAACAACAGCTGACCAATGGTTTGCAGTATTGTTTCTGTCCCTCACTCCTGTAGCCTCATGGTCCTCTGTCCTTTGCTTTGACTCATGCTGTGCACCCAACCGTGGCTGTGGCAGAGCAGACAGGGGCAAGAAGAGAGTTTTTGGGGAGCCCAGTGAAAGGCAATGTCTGAAGATCCAGAAAGTCTGATATCAGAGCTGAAAGCTCCAGGTGGTTAAACAGTTGTCAGCTTTGCTTGTGCTGGCCTTGTGGGCAAGTGGGTGAAGCTGCTCAGTGAGAACCTTAAGGGCCAGGGACCACATGGTGCAAGAGGATTCCAGGCTCAGATTTCTGGCTCTGTTGGGCAGAACAGGAGGGCCCAGGTGCCAAGAAGAGTTTAAGTTTCTCTGCTCAAGGTGTCTGAAGGCCTGTAGTACTGCACGTGCTCTGATGCAGGCCCAGGGCACAAGTCTCTTATGCTTTTCAGTGGAGCCTGGAGCCCTTTTGGGTGGCTGCTCCTCTTCCAGGACCCTCCGTGCTGCCTTGCAGTGCCCTCTAGTGTCTGGCAGCCCTGGATCAGGACATGGTTCTATTCCAGGAGCTTCTCCAGTTTGGTGGAATGATCATTATTGTGGTTGGCTCAGCCCAACTAGGCCTTTTTGGGACACACCACACTTGTGGACATGTCTTCTCCTCAGAACTTGGAAAGAGTGTTTGCCCCCTTGTTGTAAGGCTGTTGTGGCACAGGAAGGGCTATTTCAGTGCCTGCTCTGCCCCATTCTGATATGTGGCCTGTTCTTGCAGAGATGCTGTGACTGTCTGTGATCACAACACCTTTGTTAGTGAAGCCTTGGACCTCCCTGACTTCCAGACCCGTGTGAAGGAGTGCAAAGAGAGCCTGTCTGCTGTACCAGGTGTGGATCAGGAACCTGGCTTGGATCAGTGCAATGGGAAGTAGGAGCTTTTGGTGCCCCACTGCTTTAGAGCCCAGACAAAGCTGTGAAGTGGTGGTGCTTGTTTTGCCTTCCCTTGTAAACCTGCTGCTGAGGGAGGGAAAACTGACTGTGCTGGGCATGTTGGCTCTGGAGTTACTGGGCTGGTGAACTGAATGGTGTCTGACTGGGCAGTATGTGGATAACACTTACAGATCCTTGTTGTCTGTTTTCTCTAGCAAATGTGGGTGCTTATCCTGAAATTGTGTTCCTGGGAACAGGATCTGCAATTCCAATGAAGATCCGAAATGTCAGTTCCACACTGGTGAATACCAGGTAAATCCCAGTGCCCTGCATTCTGCCTGAGGAGGCTCAATGTCTCAGGGGTGCTGCCCAAGGGCTGATCTAAGCAGTGCTGGTGACACAGGGTGAGTGCCCCATCCTGGAGCCTGCACTTTCAGGCACCAGTCTCTCTGTAGGTGGGGAAGAGTCAAGAGCCACCTGTAAAGCCAAGCATTTAATGTCTCCATTTTACCATCTGCCCCAAGGGCGTGCTCGGCATCTGCACAAGACCAGAGTGAGGTGTGCAGACAGAACAGTCTCTAAAGCCTTGGCTTGTGGGGCTGGAGCAGCACTGCGGGGTGTAGAGCACTGGGATCTCTGTTTTCCAACCCAAAAGATCCCCCTTCCCAGCATGGCCCTGCTCAGAGCTCATACAGTGGCTGCCAGATGTCCCTGTCACTTGTCTCCCCAGTGCTACCCGATCCCTGCTCCTGGACTGTGGAGAAGGAACCTTTGGGCAGCTGTGCCGTCACTATGGAGAGCAGGTTGACCAAGTGCTGTGTAACCTCGTGGCTGTGTTTGTGTCCCACATGCACACGGACCATCACTCGGTGGGTTCAGTGTGGGAGGGGGCTCTGTGCACGTGTGCTCTGCTCTTTGGGATCAGCTGGAGCTCCAGCTGATGAGTGTGGGCTGCCCTGCTCTGCATTCCTCTCTGCATTCCTTCCCCAGGCACTGCTCCATCTGCCTGTGTTTCTAATTCCCTCTCCCTCCCCGTTTGGAGTCCCTGGAATCATCCAGAGTTGTAATTTTTTAGCAGTGTCCAACCCACCCCCCTCTACTGTTTGCAGTAAAGAGTCACAGATGGACCAGCTGATCTGTTCTAGACTGGGCCTGAGCAGGACATGGTGTGTGCTGCTCTGTTCTCTGGCCATCACACTGGCCACTGAGGAGCTGGATAGGGACTTACTGCTTACTGCTCTCCACCCTTCTGGGAAGGGTTGAGGGCCTTGGGGGCTTCTGGCCACCAGCTTGGGGCATAAGCAGTGTCAGTGTCACAGCAGCTCAGCAAGTTGCAGTTATTGAAAAGCAGTAATCAAGGATTTGTGACTGCAGGTTTGTTCTGACTCCAGGCTTGCTGAGCTGTGGTAGCACTGTTGCCATTCCCTCCCCAGGCATTTCTGACTGCAGCCTGTGTCCTGTTTGTTCCCTTTGCAGGGGCTGGTGCACATCCTGATGGAGCGAAGGAGAGCTTTTGTGAGTAGCCCTGGTGTTCCACTGCTCCTGAACTTGGCTTGGGGTGAGGGGAGAGGAACTTCTGAGTAGTGGAGAAGCACCAGCACTTCCCTAGATATTTCTTCTCTCTGATTTGGTGTACACCTAGTACTGATATTTTCCCCCACCTTTACTTTTCCAGGCAGCCCTTGGTCAGGCTTTCAGCCCTCTGTTTCTGGTAGCACCTGAGCAGATCATGCCTTGGCTACACGAGTACCACAACCACTGTGAAGAGATTCTCGGAGACATCAGGTGAGTGTTTTGTGTGGTGTGTGGAGAAAAGTCCTTGCTGGGTCCTTATTTAAGGCAAAACCCATCATCCATTCACCAGCCCCTTCACTGGAGGTGACTCTGAGTCCTTCCACTGCCTGTAGAATGAGGATGTGCACTTTGCAGAGGGCAGGATATGGTTTGTTACTCAGCTGTGCTGCTTAATAGAGGCTTACAGGCAGGCTTCCCTTCTCTGTGGGAAAAGACAGCTGGGCAAGTGGGAGAGAGAGTATTTGACAGTGGGGAAGAGGTGGTTGGGATAGTTACTGAGGCACCAGTGAAAGCAGGGGGAATGACAGACAGGTGCACTAAAGCACACCTTAGCCTTGTTCGTAAGGTGCTGAACGGAGGAGGAGAAACGGGAAAAATCAGCCACGTAAAAATTAGATCAGGTTTTACTTTGTGCCTATCCTTAGTTCTCTCTTCTTCCCTCCCTCACAGAATGATTCCTTCTCAGTCTCTTGTGAAAGGCTGTGAGAACATCAGACCTAAAGCCAAGGAGTTTGTGAGCTCTCTGTTAGAGAGCTACGATCTGGCTGAGGTAAGTTCCTGAGCTGGGGGCTCCATGGCTGCAAGGGGCAGGAGAGGACCTGGGCTCTAACACTTGTATCTGTGTTCAGTTTCAGACCTGTGAAGTCCAGCACTGTAAAAATGCTTTTGCATGTTCATTGATCCACAAATCTGGCTGGAAAGTAGTCTACTCTGGGGACACAATGCCCTGCATGGCCTTAGTGCGAATGGGTAGGTGACAGAACCTTCTGCTTGAAGAATCTCTTGGAAAAGTATCTGACATGGGCAACCCCAAACCCTTGGTGCTGTGCCTGCCATGCAATGCAAGGAGAGCTCATGTAGGCAGTTGAACTAGTCAGTCTTCAACTGAAAATTGAATATATGATGGTTTACACAGGTAAAGATGCCACCCTGCTGATCCATGAAGCCACGCTGGAAGATGGCCTGGAAAAAGAAGCTATAGAGAAGACCCACAGGTGGGGTGTGTTCTGCTGTCTGTCCCTGTTAAGGGAAATGTGCTGAGCTGGGTGTTTTCTTGCAGCTGGGGTGAAGGGCCCAAGTCCTGTAGAAGGTTCTGGTATAGAGCTTTTCCACACTAAAAACGGTGTGTTGCTAATTGCAGCAGCTCTGTAACCGTTGCAGCTCCTCTCAACATCCCTCAAAATAAATGGGGAAAGCTGTCAAGTAGATAGAGTACCCCCTGCTTGATTACATCTTGGACCTAAGCTTAGGGGATAGAAGGGTCATCCTGCCCTTGTAACTAAATGTGCAATTCCAGTGAGTTCTGCAGCCAGGAATTCCTCACCCTGCCCCCAGCAAACAAAGGGAAACCTGAGAGCAGCTGCATGGAATTACCTGCAAGTCACAGTGCAAGAGAGCTGGGCGTGCTGGCACCTCTGGGACAAGTGTTTGAAAAAGTCCCTGTCCCTAGGGACTTGTGGAGCTCTTAAATACAGACCTTCTTTTTTTTTGCCCTTTGGAAGTCAGAAACTTGCCCCAGGGCAGGCTTCCCCAGGGAAAGTGTGCTGGTTTAAGAGTCAACCAGCAGGGGAAATGAACTCAACTCAAAGGAGAGACCACAAGTCAGAATAACAATTTATTAAAACAACACAGCAAGCACAATCACACAAACAAACAATTGGTCCTAACCCACAAAACCCACATGTACAACCTGGTACCCTGGGGCATGAACAAAGTGGTGTTCCCGGGGCCCCGCCTGAGTCCAAAGAAAAGGGAGAGGGAAGAAACCCGCCGGTGGGAGAGCTGCTGCAGGCTGGTCAGAAGCGGTGATCGAAGTCCAGCAAAGGTCGAGAGCGACGAGCTGCAGTCTTCCCCCTGGATCCCACGAGCAGGTCCCCCAGTTCTGGAACTCCAGGTTTTTTTTATATTCTTCAGTTCAGGCAGGAATGGTCAGTTCTTCCCTCAC
>NW_016690447.1:908886-944258 GCF_001604755.1 Lepidothrix coronata | reverse complement strand
AGCCTGAGGAGTCAGGCTCTTATGGGCAGAGGTGCTAATAGTCTATTGACAACAGATTCTGGGAAATGGCATGGAAGGCTATAGAATACACAGTTTTGGGTTACACCCATACCATGATGAACTCAGCTGTCCTAACTAGGACAGAAAGGAGCAGGGTGTGCCTGTGGGGACCCTTGGGTCCAGCAGGGGTGAGGTCACTTGGTGTGATGTGACCTGTGTGCAGAGCACCCTGCCCTGCCTGTGTGTGACCAGAGAGTTCTCCTGCTTCCCTTGCAGCACGACCTCCCAGGCAATCCAGACTGGGATGAAGATGAATGCAGAGTTCATCATGCTCAACCACTTCAGCCAGAGGTACGCCAAGATCCCGCTCTTCAGCGAGGACTTCAGCGACAAGGTTGGAATTGCCTTCGACCACATGAGGGTGAGTTGGGAGCTTGGGGCCAGGCCATGGGAGAGGTTGCAGTGTTACTTTAGGATGGCTGTTCGTGATTTAAATTCTCCAGTTGTATCGATATTCCATCTCCTGAAGAGCAGTCTCCTGTGAAACAGCTCCTTTAACTGCTGACAGCAGACATCACCAGTATGGGGAAAGGGTGGCACAGGGTGAGGCAGGTGCTGATGGCTCTTGAATCCAACTCTTAACACACTGACTGGGTAATTCCCTCACACACCTTAATTCTGTGCTTGCTACTCCCAGCCAAAAACCTAATTTTGCTTCCATCCCGATTCCCTTCTCAATTTGTGTGCTGCTTCAATGGCTTTCTGCAGCAGACGTTTGGGAGGCAAAAGTTGCTACCGTTGGGCTGCAGGCAGTTGTGGCAGTGAGGGCAGCTCCCTGTCAATCAGAACTTGTACTGATTCACGATATTTCTGTGAAGAAAATGTGAATAACTTGTCGAGCCAGGGCTGCTGGGTGCGGGTGTGCACACAGGGAGGGGCAGTGCCCTGCCATCTGCACAGGCCACGGGCAAGGGGCAGGAAGGGAAACAAAAAGCAGTTCTCATGCAGGTGCTCTTGTGCTTGTGTGTTAGGTACGTTTCGGTGACTTTCCAACCATCCCGAAGCTGATCCCGCCACTGAAAGCTCTGTTTGCAGATGACATCGTGGAAATGGAGGAACGCAAGGAGAAGCGGGAGATGCGGCTCCTGAAGGAGACGGCCCTGGTCCTGGACAGACTGACTGGGGGGGAGAACACGGGGGCAGCGTGCCAGAAACGGAAACAGGCCAAGAACCACCAGGAAGTACCAGACAAGAAGCTTAAAACAGTAAACTGAGAGAGACACGGCTGGGAATGCTCTGCTCTGAGAGAGATTCCTTGCTCTCCGCAGGCCTCAGGAGCACACAGTGCCGCCGGCACAGCAGGAAAGGGGCTGGCCTTGGTTCTGGGCTTGCTTGGTCATCATGGACCTCCCTGGACTGCAGCTCCAGCATCTGCCAGCAGTGCCAGTCCTTGTGGAGACAGGATCTGCCACACAGCTCCTGTTCCAGGGGCTCACCAGGCCATGTGGCATTCTCCTTTTAGCCTGAAGTTCTTCTCTCTGAGCTGTTTTGATTTTGAGGTTTATGCTAAAAGCTATTGATAATGTAACAGCAGCAGTTGTGACCTTTGCAAGAGATCAGAAGTGAGAGGCCCTGAGGGGTCACAGATTTGCCAGAAGACAATGGGCAGGTCTCAGTGATAGGGGATGTAACCAGGTATCAGAACCCAGGTGACAGGAGGAAAATTAACAGTAAAATGGAATCCAGTTACTTTTTAGGTTAAATTAGGAGTGATGATACATCTGTGTTCCCATTTTATTTTGGTTTTCTCCACTGATTTTTTTTTCAAAAGATCAGTTCTCCAAACCCTTTATTTAGAATCTGAATAAAGCCCTCACTGTCCTCCAGGAAGCTGTGTTGTATCTGGATCACTAACGAGGAAACAAACACCTGGGTTGCTCCAGAGAGTGACCTTGTCTGTCTGATTTTGTATTACAGCATTGGGATAAAGACCAAGATCTTGCCTGTCAGGTCTGGATCATGCTGGAGCATCATGCCTGTGTTTTGTGCCAGAACAATCCTCTCTGCCTCTTTTACCCTGTAGACAGGAGCTTTGCTTGTCAGCCCAAGCTGGTCCCAATGAGTGGTGGCTTTTGAATGACTGGATCAGACTGGGAGTTTCCTCGAGCAGATTCCAGTTTTGGGTGCAGGGAACAGGAAAGCTGGCAAAGCAGGCAGAGAGGGGGGAGGACTGTGGTTAAGAGGAGTTTTCTGAAGTTTTCTGTGGATCACCTCTCCTTCTTCCCTTTCCACTGCTGCAACTGCCTGTATTTGGAAGCAGGAGGGGACCTCTGTGCTGCTTGAATTAAGGAGTTCATTTTTGGAGGCAACCTGAAGTCACACAGCCCCCAGGCCCTGCTCAGCAAGTGATGCCAGCACATAGTAAAGACTTAAGACTTCATTTTAAGGTGATGTGAAATTAAGAAACAAACTGGAAGCAAACCCTTTTTTTTTTGATGAGCTGAGCTTTAATATTCTGCTTGTCTGATGCAGAGACAGTAACTGACAGCTGGGTCCTGCAGAAAATCTCTGCTGGGCTTTTAGGAATAGCCCTCAGGGATTGGGGAAAGACTGAGCAAGGACCTGTTACTGGGCAGGTTTTTGTAGGAGTGGGTTGGGGTGCCCAGGAAAGGGTCTGGTTACTGCTGGGTTGAGACAAGCAGCCCTGGGCCTGCACAGGATCCCTGTGCTGCTTTTCATGGAAAGAAAGGTCTTTTATTTGGAAAATAATGAAATACTTGTCACATTGGGTATTAATAAAATGCAAATCTAGCAGTGGCAAGAGCCCACAGCAGGCGGGATCCAGCTCCAGGTGGTCGATGTTTGTGCAGTGGGGTCGGGGAGCAGCACGAGGGGTGGCGGACGGGACCTGTCTGTGCCCGGTGTGGAAAAACTCCCCGGGCTGTGCTCTGAGCTGCCCGCGGAGCGAGCCCGGCTGGGGAACTGCTGGGGCTGCGGCGGGGATACGGTGAGGGAAACGGGCCGGAGGAGGAGGGAGGAGGCTGGGACCGCCCTCGCTTCCCGGCGGGACACGGGAGCGCTCCCGGGAGTTGCCCGGGCGACGGCGGCTCCTCCCGCAAACACTCGGCGGTGCGGGCGGGATGGAGGCGGCGGAGCCCGGCGGGGAGCGCGGGGTCGTGGGACCGGAGCCCTTGGAACCCTCGGAGGACCCCGGTGCGGGGGGCCCGGAGCCCTCGGGGCCCCTGGAGCCCGTGTGCGAGCGGCTGTGGCGGGGCGCGGTGCGGGCGCTGGCGGTGCGGGCCGAGCGCGGCGCGGGGGCGGCGCGGGCGCTGCGCGGGTTCGTGCGGGGCGCGGCGGGGCCGGCGCTGCTCGCCTGGCGCGGCCCCGGAGGGGAGCTGGGGCTGCGCCCCGGGCCGCCCCCGCCGCCCCCCGCCGCCAGCAAGGCCGTCTTCTTCCTCCGCCCGCCCGGCGCCGGCCCCGCGGAGCTGCTCTGCGGGGACCTGCCCGCCGACCCCCTGGCGCACTTCGCCGCCCTCCTGGAGGAGGTAAGGGGGGCTGAGGCAGCGCCGGGGGCTGTAGAGCCCCCTAAAGGAAACCCCTAAATCCTGACCCGCGGCGCTTCCAGGCGGTGTCCGTGTGGGACTGACCCGTGATACAGAATCACGGGATGGATTCCTGAGAATCCGAGAAGCTGTGGCTGCCCCATCCCTGGAAATGTTCAAGGCCTGGTTGGACAGGGTTTGGAGCAACCTGGGATAGTGGAAGGTGTCCCTGCCCATGGCAGGGGGTGGAACGAGATGGTCTTTAAGGTCCCTTCCAACCCAAACCATTCTGTGATTCAGTGACAGTCAGTGTTGGAAGGGACATCTCAGCGCCATCTGGTCCAAGCCCCTCCTCAAGCCAGGCCACCCAGAACCAGAACCCGTTGCCCAGGACCACATCCGGGTGGTTTTCAAGTATCTCCACAGATGGAGACTTCACAGTCTCTGGGCAGCCTCTGCCAGCACCTGGTCACCCTCACCATCAGAAAGTGTTCCCTGATGTTCAAAAGAGCCTTCTGCTGTTCAGTGCACAATTACCTCAGGTGGGCTGATGTTTCTCCAAAGGGATCTTCAAGAAGTTAAAGAATTTTCTCCTTCCTGTGTTAGTAGCCTGACCCAGACAGCACTGTCTGAATTTATTCCTGATGGCCCCTGGCCTGGAGAAGTCCCAGCAGGAGGCTGTAACAGGCAGCAGAGGAACTGCTTGCTTTGCAAAGCTCAGATGATGCTGTTGGTATATTGGGATGGTGACTGATACTGGATTCCCAAGAGCAGGCTGCCAGGCTGGCTCTCAGGGTTTTGTAGGTTAACACATTATGTACATGGGGAGCCCTTCTTCCAAGGTGTTGGATGAGCCCTGGGTTTTGGAAAGCTGGCTCAAGCAGCAGTTTCTGCTCTATCTGTGGGCGCTGCTGGGAGCCACAGTGGGCACTGCAAACACCATCTGCTACAGGGAGGTGCTGGGGTAGGAACACTCCCCAGGTCTTAGATGCTGCTTTCTGGCTGCCCTCAGCACCTGGTTTTGCACATCCCAGCTGCATTTGCAGGCTTTGGTCCCTCCCCTGTGCAGGCAGATGTGGTATTTCCATAGGGAGCAGACTGTGCCTGGATTTGTTCTCATTTTTCATGGTTAACAGAATGATGGTGTCAGGCCAGGGGCTGGGGTGGGTCTATGTGAAAGAAGCTTTTGTCACAAGTTTTTAGGACAGTCTTAGAAGAATTTTTCAGTGAAATAAACATTTTGTGTCAAACTCTCTGTGAGTTGTTTGAGGCATCAGGAACTGACCTGCCAAACCATGTCTGTGGGTCACAGCTGGGGCCACCTCATCTGCTTGTGACACCTACCCCTTGTGATGGCTGCAGGGGACACACGTTGGTGCTGTGGGGCTGGGGGTTCACTGGGTGCCAAGTTGTCATTTTAACAATCCAAAAGAAAATGAACAGCTTATTTGATTGGTTATGACATTACTCTCATTAGCAGTCCACGTGATTTGAGTAATAGGGTCAAATCCTGCTAGAAGTGCAGCTGAAGCCGTTGAAGGGGAGCTCTCTGGGTCTGCCTGTGTGCCCTGGGGTTGTGCCTCCCCTTCCCAAGGCTCCCTGGGCACTGTGGTTGCTGCTGCTGATCTTCCTCAGGCATGAGGCAAAGAATCTTCAGCACCCTGGGATGGCACCTGGTGGTGCTGGGCTGCTTTGTTCCTTTTTAATTCTATGTCCATTTGTATCTGGTTTTATATCTTTAGCCTCCCTGAGACCTGGTCACACAAAGGCTGTTTGTCACCAGGGACAACCTGGCTCCAGCCTCGGAGCCAGCCCAGGGGGGTGACAGGCACTGTTGCCATCACAAACAAGCCAGAAGCAGCTCAGGTCCAGGCAAGCCCAGCCCAGCCATGAGTCTGCATGGTGCTGGGTCAGTGCAGACCCTGCAACTTCACTGGTAGAGACAGAAATCATATTTAGTGGGCTGCAACTTCAGAAAATAACCTAAAGAGTGGCTGTGCTCAAGGCTGGCAGTGTGGTTGGGGTGGGGATGGAGGAACCCTCAGCAGCAGTAGATCCCAGGAGGTACCAGAAGACCTTCCATCTCTGCACACATGGGGGTTCTGTGCAGGGACAGCCCTTGGGTTGGGGGGTCAGCACGGGGAGACGTGGGAAGAGCAAAGGACAAGACCCCACAGAGCCGTCTGTAGTTGCAGGTTTGAGAGGCTGGGAGAGCCTGAGGATGGGTCAGCTCACTGTGTCTGCTGGTTTCCACCCTTCTCAGCTGCCTGGATTCAGAGGAGAGGGTTCACCAGGAACAGTGTGGGCTGGAGGTCCACCTGCCCTTGTTTCTTAAAGGCAGGGAACTGCTTGGGACAGTGATGAATATGGATCTCCAGGCTTGGCCAAGTCAGGACTGTGGGGCCTGGTGGCCTGTCTGTCTTCTGCAGCACTTTTTCTCAAAGAATCATCCAATCACAGCATGGTTTGGCTGGGAAGGGACCTTAAAAATCATCCAGTTCTGACACTCTGCCATGGTTCTGACACCTTCCACTGTCCCAGGTTGCCCCAAGCCCTGTCCAACCTGGCCTTGGACACTTCCAGGGATGGGGCAGCCACAGCTTCTCTGGGCAACCTGTGCCAGGGCCTCAACCCCCTCACAGGGAAGAATTTCTTCCTACTATCCAAACTAACCCTGCCCTCCTTCAGCTCCTCTCCATTGCTCTTCCATGACTCCTGCTGTAGGTGATTGTGCCCATCCTGACCAACCGGAAGAACCACCAGGGCTGGCCACGAGTGGTGTCACAGGACATCATCCGTCATGTCCACAACCTAAAAAAAACTGTTTTCATGGTTGTTGGCCAAGTAAAGGGCAGGACCTTGCTGCCTCTTCCAGCTGGCTCGGAGGGAATTGAGGACATTGATCCGGAAAACGAGAGATTGTGAGTATGACCCTGTGTGGTTTTATCTCCTGAGTGGGATAGAAGGGGGAGTTACTGCTTCCAAGGCAGGGGGGTGACCTGACCTCTCCCACTCTGTGTCCTTTCTCTCTGAATTAAGCAAGTGGGAAGGTAGAATAGATTCAGGGAGAACAGAGTGGGGAGAGAGAGACTTGCTGAGGGTACAGCTCTGCAGGTCAGACCCTGAACCCAAAGGGATCTGGTGTGACAGTGACTGGCTGTGCAGGGGAGGCAGCTGGCTCTTTGTGGGGATTCACTTAATGACCAATGTGTTGTTGCCCACTCTGCTGTGGAGCTTCATCCATTTCCTTCAGGCTGTAATTCCTGTTTAAAACAAAGACAAGATCTTATGGGTTTGATTGTTTTGTGGTTTTGAAACATGAATCTAGGCTGTCACTGCAAAATCCAGCTGCCCAAGGGGTTGTTTGAGCTGGATCCACATGGATGAGTGGAAAGCCAAGTGATTCATGAGGTTTGTTTTGTGCAGCCTGGAGCTGATTGATAAATCCCTCGTCCATGCCACCGAGTCAGCCATCATTGACTGGAGCCACCAGATCCAGAGAGCCCTGAAGAAAGAGTCCTCAGAGCCTCTCCTGCAAGGCAGCAACCCGAACCCGAAGGTGGAACTGGAATTCTGGAAGAACAGGTACCCTGTGGACCCTGCCCAGGGCACGGTGGGCACTGTACTGGGGGTTGGGTGGAGGGACCTGCTGGTGCAGACAGAGCTGCTGCTGCTGTGAGCCGAGGAGAGCAGCTGCTAGGGGTCATGCAGAGACCTGAGCTGAGGAAAACTGCTCCCACACATGAAATAATGATGATCTCAAGGTGCCTGGGAACTGCTGGGCAGCTGGCTGGGTTTAACTGGGCCCCAGCACAGCTCAGGGCTACACCATGAGGGAAGCTTTTTGGAAATGCTCTTTCCATCACTGTTTACTGGGAACCAGCCCCAGAGTGGAGCTGATGGACACCTTCTGTGCCCTCAGCTGGCTGCTGCTGGGCTGTTGGTGCCAGAGTGGGGTTAGATGAGTCAGGGATTGGAATTTGATCGTGCCCTTTGGAAACCTTTGTGCCGTGTTGGCTCAAGCTGACCCGAGACAAAGCCCTGCCTGCTGCAGAGCTGTCACTGGTGCCTGCAGAAACATCACATGGCTCCTTCCAGCAGAGCCCTGCCCCCAGCAGAGCTGCTCTCATGCTCACTCCCAGCACCCCTGGCTGTCCTGCAGGGTGGGTCCTGTTCCCTGTCACCGCTGGGACTCAGTCCCTGTGTAGCTGGAGGAGATCCTGGATCAGGCCCAGGGGAAGCGGGTGGTGTGGAGGGACAGCTGGTGCTGCCCCAGCATGGGTGGTGACCTGTCTTGGCTGCTGCAGGTGTGATGAGCTGGAATGCATTTATAACCAGCTGAAATCCAGGAAGGTGAGGAACATGATGGAGGTGCTGGAGAGAGTGAAGAGCATCTATGTCCCAGCCTTCAAAACCATGCTCAGGGATGTTGAGGCAGGTGAGATGATGGGACAGCTTCACCATGATGCTGACTGCTGACCCCACAGCTCAGCAGCTCTCACCACTTCTCCCATCTCTTCCCACAGCTCTGGCCGAAGCTCAGGACATCCACCTGCACCTGACACCCCTCCAGGGCCCCTTGGAGGACATAGAGGCTGTTGAGTTCAGCAAGGTGAAGCCTTTCCTGGTCCCTCTGCTCCACATGGTGTGTTGGATCTGGGTCACTTCCAAGCACTACAACGTGGCTGTGAGGATCATAGTTCTGCTCCAGGAAATCTGCAACCTGCTCATCCAGCAGGTGTGTGTCTGTGGCACCTGTGTTTGCCACAGGAAGTTCTTTATGAAAGTCTCTTTTCCTTTCCATCCTTCCCTGGCAGAGTGATTCTGAATTTCAGAGGCAGGGTCAGACATGTTCAGTGCAAGAAGTCACTGTTTGTTGTGCTGGCAGAAGTGACCTCTCAGGCGTGATTTTGCTCTTCCAGGCTATGGTGTACCTGTCTCCAGAAGAACTTCTGAAAGGAGAGATGGAAGAGAGCCTGGGCAAGGTGCAAACAGTGCTTGACATCCTGAATGGCTTCAAAGGGGTGTTTGAGGAGAGGCGGGAAAATCTGCACATGTATTATGAGCCAGGCCAGGAAGTGAGGAAGTGGGACTTCCACTCCTGGATGGTGTTTGCAAGGCTGGACAGCTTTCTGGAGAGGCTGGAGGTGGTGAAGGTGAGACTCTGGTCTTGAAGAGTATTGCAAGCCATCAGGAGAACTCTGTAGCCATGAACTCATTCGCTGGTATCTTCCCTCCCTGTGGCCTGCTCTGATGGCAGGGAATGGGGCTGCTCTTTGCACTGTCCCATCTCCCATTGCATCAAGGCCAGGACCCTGTTTGACCAGGTCTTGCTCAGTGCATTTGTCAGATAAACTGCTGTGTCCTTCTGCTCAGGTTGGTCAGTGCTCCCAAGAGTCCTCTTGGACTCCGTGCTCCTGTTGAGCAGGGGAAGGGGACTTTGGGGCTGTAAATAAGCCAGTACAAACTCCTGGGCCTCTTGTGGCCTTCAGAGACACTCTAGGGCTGGGTCTTGTCTGACTTGGAGAGGCCACATGCTCCCCTTGAGCCCGGGCACCACTTGGTCTCTAAGGTCTCCCCAGAGCATTCTTTTCTTGAGGCTGAACAATCCCAACTCTGGAATTGATGGTTTCCAATAGGATTTGGTGTGTAGGTAACCAAACTGTGCTGGCTGGTGCAGAGAGTAGTATCTGTGGTCACAGGGGCAGCTGTGTCCTGGACTGGGACCCCTTTGGCAGCCCCTGTCTGGGAGGTGCTGCCCAAGTGCTGTCTGCCTGGGGGTGAAGCTCCATACCTGCTCAGCTCAGCTTTTGGGGTTGTCCCCGAGCTCACAGCAAGCTGGACAGCCAGCAGGACATTCCTGTGCTGGAGATCAGAGCATTTCTCCTGCTCCTCTGGGAAAGCAGACCTTGTTTAGCCTGAGCAAAAGGAATGGATGGGGTGTGGGGGGCAGAGCTGCCACAGCTGGGTCAGTGGGGCACCTCCTGAGAGCTGGCACTGTGAGACCAGGCCCTGCCCTGCTCCCCTGCCGCCTGAGGTTGGGAAGGAAGGACCTGTGTCCTCCTTTCAGCAGACAAGGCCATCTAGGCAGGGGCAGTGACACCTGTGTGGGCACAGGGAGCTGTGGCTGAGCAGGAGCCTTGGGCAGTTCAAGTACCTGTAAATATCAGAGGCCCCTTCTTGGCTAATACTCCTAAAACTGGGATTCTTAGCTGTGCTGGATGATGTCTCAGGGTCTCACACGTTACTTTGTTTCAGTCCTCTAAACACCCTTAAAAACAATTGAAGGTGTATTGCTGGTGGGAGCACATGGCCCTCTGGGGAGGGGTGTGCTGTGAGCAGGGCTTGGCCCAGGACAGGTGGGACCTGGCTCCCCATTCCCAGTTGTGTCATTCCCCTGTGGTGTGCCTGGGGAGGTCCTTCAGCAGGGCAGCAGACACAGCACAGTGTTGTGACAACTGTTACAGTCATCTTCTTTTTCCCCACCTGACCCTGTGTGTGCCCCCTCTGGCTCTGCAGGGTCTCCTGACCACGGCCTTGGACCTGACAAAGCTGGAGAAGATGGAGTTCAGCGGGATTAGAGGGAGGGCCCTGGGCCAGCAGGTGCTGGACATGTATGAGGAGTTCCAGGAGGCCTACAAGGTGTTTGCAGAGCGAAGCTACGACTGCCTCGACCTGGCCAACACGGTAGGTGGGACCAGCCTGCAGAGGCACCAGCAGCACATCTATGTTCCCAGAGCAGCAGCTCCCTCTGTGATGGAGCCCTGGCTCCTGCTGGCTCCTTCCCAGCTCATTCCTTGTGATCTGATTTGTCCCTGAAGGGAACAGGGCCCTTCCTGCAGAGATTTGGGAGTTCTTGCAGCTCCATGTCTGGTATACCTTGCTGGTTCAGGACCTTAGACCAGTGCAGATGGGGAACCTGAATTCCCCTGCCTTTCCCCAGCTTTCCCTGCTGGTGTGTCTGACCTGTGCCAGCATCCTCATCCCTTTGCTTTCCTGCTTTCCTGCTTTGGTGCCTGGTTTTGTGATGAGGGCCAGCTCCACAGTCCCTGGGGATGTGTTGCTCCTGTCTGGATAAACATGTGGCATCTCAGCTCTCAGAATTCAAGGACTCTGTGTTTGATTATCAGTAGTGCTTTAATTAAAGGAATATTCCCTGCCCTGTGGGTCATGGCTCCATGGCCATGGGGGTCACAGATACTTGTGTGGCACACACAGGGCAAAGCCAACGTGCCATGGACAGCCAGACTGCTCAGAGCTCCTGTCCCAGGCTGTGACACCAGCAGGAAGCTGTGCGGGAAGGGTGGGAATGGCATTTCCCAAGGGATCCATGTCCCACAGTTGTGTGGGATCTCAGAGGATATCTGATTTCCTCTGCTGCTTCACCATTTGCCCTGGGGTCAGTTTACTGTGGCTGGTGAGCAGGACATGGTCAGGCCTGTCCCACACCTGGAGGAGGGAGGGACAGAGCTGGGGTGTTCTGAGGGCAGCTCTGTGTGAGGGGTTCCAGGTTACACTGGGGCACTGGGGCAGCTGAGGGGGGGCTGGGCTGGGGTGGGACCTGGGGCTGGGAGTCTTTCCTTTGGTGGTGGGACCTGTCTGCTGTGGGGATGGGTGGCTCGTGCTTTGCTCCCTGTAGCTCCTGGTCCATCTCTGCAGTGGGTGCCACATCCCTGGTGCTGCCTGGGACAATCCTGCTGGAAAGCCCCTTGCTCCATGTTCCCTCTCCTTCGGGAGGGAGGGCTCTGAAGGAGGGTGACAGTGTGACAGTGGCTCTGCAGGAGCTGGTTTGGTTCCAGTGAACCTGTGGTGTGTTGTGTGACTCTGAGCTGTGCTTGTTCTCTCAGTAGTTGAGTTTTGTACCCTCTGTTACTCTCTAGAGCCTCTTTTTCAGCTCAAACGTGGCATCTGTTGGTGCTGGAGCTGAGCAGTGATACCAGCAAAAGCTGTTGCGTTATGCTCTCTCCTTCCAGAAAAAAGACACATGGCCTCATTTTTGGTGGCTTTGACCAAGGCAGGGCAGAAGCCCTGAAGTCTCCCCGTTTGTCAGGTTCACACTTTGATTTGGACTCTTTTACCTGCAGGAAAACAAACCTAGATTTTACATTTGAGCTTCAAAGGATTTATTCCAACTGGGGCAAGAAGAGCAGTGCAGAGGCTGATGGGAATCACAGGAACACAGAACTGCTGAGGTTGGAGAGAACCTCTGGAGGTCACCTGGTCCACCTCCCTGCTCAAAACAGACACAGCTGGAGCAGGGCTGGAACCAGATCAATAACTCCAAGGCTGAAAGTGTCCAAGAGGGGGAACTCCACAGCCCCCTTGGGCAGCCCATGCCAAGTGGTTTGGAACTGCCTTTGTTGTTGCCCCACTTGGAGTCACCTGACTAACAGAACCATGGGGATGTTTTGGCTTGAAAGTAGATGGGATTTGCAGCTCAGCAAGTGCATCTCTGGGTTTTTTGGATGATGGTGTGGTCTTCAGATCAAGTGCAGGGTAAGAAAGTGTGGAAAAAGGTCTGTCTTGCATCTAGGTTGAAGTTAGTACCCATTGGACTGTGGATCCATCCTGGAGGGCCCTGGTGCAGCCATGGGACAGGAGTGTCTCAACTCCGTGGGACTTGGCTGGAGGTTGGCCAGAGGAGTGGTTTAATTCTTGGTGAATAATAAGAAGAAATATCTCACTGGTCTCTGTGTCTCACAGCTCACTGTCCCCCTTCCCCCAGGAGTTTGAGCAGGATGCCTTGGGTTTCCAGCAGAAAGTAGAAGACATCGACCATCGGCTGGGCACTGTGTTCACCCAGGCCTTCAATGACGCCCTGGACTTGGAGCACATCTTCAAGGTTGGTGTGTCCCCTCCCTTGTCCCAGTTTGCCTTGGGGAGTGACAACTGGCCTGTCTCAGGCAGTGCTGGAGGCACATGGGGCTGGACAGGGGGACAGTGACACTTGGAGCTGCTGGGCTGGACTTGGTGAGTGATGCTCAGGCCTGTGGGTCCCTCATGAGCTGTCCAGCTGGGTGGCTGTGGAAACCTTGGGAGTGTTCCTGCTCTCCCCATTAAGACACAAACAGAGCAGACCTTTACTCAGTTTGAGGAAGAGTAGTCAAAGGAATTACTCAAATCAGGCTTTGGGATGCCAGAAGTTTTACTGGTCTCTCTGTGAGCTGGAGGAAATGATGCTTTGTCCAGGATTTTCAAGGCCTGGTTCGACAGGGCTTGAAGTAACATGATCTAGTGGAAGGTGTCCCTGCCCATGTCATTGGGGTGGAATGAGATGATCCTTAAAATCCCTTCCAACCTAAACCATTCTGTGATTCTCTGATTTCCTGGTGAGAACTGCTGTTGAACCCAGATGATCATTGTTAATATCAATTTGTTGTTTTAGTTAACATATGGATGCATTTCGACTTTGAAAACTGAGGTTTTTTTAGAAACAAGGCTGGTTTGTTTGCCAATGAATCCATCCTGCAGAGAAAGTAAATGATTTTTCTGAAAAATGTCAATATAATTGTAGAAAAGACTGTAGAAAGTGATAGAAGTGCTAGTATTTATATTTCTGAGGTTGTTTTTTTTTTAATAATAAATTTTGAAGCATTTGAAGAATGACAGTGGGAATATGGTTCTCCCCCAGAGAAAGTCTGAGCATCTCTCATAAAGATATTCTCCATGGTGTGGTTTAGTGGGCACGGTGGGATTCGGTCAAAGGTTGGACCTAATAGTCTTGGAGGTCTTTTCCCACCTTAATGATTCTATGAAAGGAAGGAATTACTTGGAAAAGCAGGGGAAAAAAAATTCCCTGTGCCAAAGTGTCCATCAGTGCAGACTTTTGGGCTACTGAGGAAGATGAAGCATCTGGGTCAGTGAGGAAAATCCCAGTGGGTCTCTTTGCAGAGGTGTGAATATTTCCCCATTTCTTTCCCTGCTTCTCCCCCTCCTCAGTTGCTGACCATGTTCCAGAGCCTTTTGGAGCGTCCGGTGATCGCTGCAGTTGCTGCTGACAAATGGCCTCTTCTCATCAGCATGTTCAGCACTGCCCTGGACCAGACCAGGCTCATCTACTCCAGGCACACCCAGGCAGGGCTCGAGCTCGGTGGGTGCCCTGTGCTGAGGAAAACTGACTTTACAGAAAATTGGATTTCCATTAGTTTTGGGGGAAAATAATTTGCTTTTGCTAAGGAAATCAGGACTTCCCAAATTGCAAAGGTTTTCAGCCTCTATAGCCCCCTGTGGAAATGGGAATGCTCTGTTCTTGGCATTAAAGCAAATAATCTGTTGAAATATCCTTTTTCAAAGGTGTATGTGTGAGTGGGAATGAGGGCATGTGCTGAGCTTCTCCCTTGTAATGCTGAGTATGGAAGGGGGACTTGGGAATTAAGGGTTTTGGCACAGGAGGGAATGGGGAGACTCCTGTCAGATTATGAGGATTAGTGTGTCTTTTTGAGCAGCAGCCCTTTTCCTTGCCTCAGGAAGACTGTTCTGGAACCAGGCAAATCCTGGAGAGGCAGCACTGCTGGAACCAGTGCAGGTTAACAAAGGAGAATGAGTCCATAATTTGCTGTGGATTTGGGGAGTGTTGTTCTGTGGGGGTTAGCTGGGATGGTCACAAGGAGCTCCTGGGCAGAAATCCCTCCCCTGGTGTTTGTGGGGAGCAGGGAATGCACCCCAGGCACAGGATACCTCAATCAGCTCTGGTTCTACCACACGCTGGGCTTCTCCTGTGATCCCTCATTTAGGGTCCAGGGGCACAGGGGGATTTGTTCCAGACCTACATCATGTAGCAGACATTGGATTTCAGGGAAGAAGCTGGGAAACCAGGGCACTTTGTGCAGATGGATTCCTGTTGGTGTCTCTTTGGGATTACAGTGCCTGTTGGTGTATCTTTGGTGTACCTTTGGGGTTCCAGAGCCTGTTGGTTTATCTTTGGGGTTACAGTGCTGTGTTCAGTGAAATGCTGTCTCTGTGTTCCCCCCAGGGTCTCCCCCCCTGCACAAGAACATGCCCCCCGTGGCTGGAGCGCTGGGCTGGGCTCGGGAGCTGCGAGCGCGGATCCAGAGGCCTTTTGATCACCTCAGGCAAATCCCACACCTGTGAGTGTCTGCTCCAGATAAGTTGCTTTATGACCATCTTGAAATCTTGTCTCCAATCAATCCAATATTCTTTCTGAGTTGAACATTACCCAGTGGTTACAGCTCAAACAATCCTCAGTGGAAGAGGTGTGAAGTGAGTGCACTGGTGCTGTTTGCTTCCCTGCCATCTTTTTTTTTTAAAGAAACTCATTAATTGGGTTTGTTTTGAAGTGGGTAAGAGGCACAGTGGGGTAGTAGATGGGCACTTCAGCTTTTACACCCAGTCCTAGGTTGCAATTGAAAGAAGTATTGGAATGAGAACATGATGCTGATAACACCAAGGTCGTGGGTCTGATGTATGGGCCATTCATTTTAGAGTTGGACTTGACGATCCCTGTGGGTGCCTTCCAACTCAGAATATTCTGTGATTTTGTGAGAATCTTTCTCACTGCAATCCCACTCAGCCTGGTCTCCAGGACCTCCCTGGGAGCAGCCCAACCCTTGGGTACTGACAGAAGTCAACTTTCTCAGCATTAGTTTCCCAAGATCCAGAAAATGAACCAGTGCTGGAATTCTCATCACCCAACAGCCATTCACCCAGCAGTGATCTGCCTGCAGTCTGGTGGGGTTTCTTGGGAAGGGGTAAATAGAGATTGCAGCCCGTCAGGACTAAACATAGCACTGAGCTGGTCCCTTGTGTCTCCAGGAGCTTGGAGTCTGCCCAAGGAAGGAGGGTGGTACAGAAGTATGAGGAAATGATCCAGCTGCTTGACAGGTAAGTGGGGCTCAGGCCCTGTGTGAGAAAACCTTCTCCTCCTCTAAGCTACCTTCCAGCACTTCTACCAGCCCAGGCCCTGGGAATGTCTCTTCCTAAGCCAGAGGGAGTTTTCTGCTGGGAGAGGAGGAGGGATCCTGTCACTGTGCACCACAGACTTCCTGGGATGGCTTGAAAGGAGAATTCTGCATGGGAGGAACAGGGGCTGTGCAGCCCAAAGAAACTTTGGAAAAAGCTGCTGTGGGATGTAGGAGCTGCTGTGGTAGAAGGCCTGGGCTGGGCAGAATTCTTTGCCCGCTCGTGCCCACTCACTGACGGTGTTTGCAGTGGCTGTAATGTTTGTATTCCGCAATTTGGAGTGGGAGACATTGCCCATGACTTGGCATCTCAATGTTTCGTGTTAAACCTGAACTGGTTGCTCTGGGCTAACCGTTCAGGGGAGCCTCTTCCCCAGGGAGGAGATCCCTGCAGGGCCTCATCCCTGTCAGCAGTGAAGGCAGCTGAGGCCCCAGGCTGCTGGGTCCTGCAGGGTGGATGGAGGGAGCCCTGTGCCCCAGTACCAGAACAAAGGCTGGATAATGGATAATTTAGCACAGCCCTTCAGAAGGGAGCAGCCCCAAAGAGGGTCTGGGTGACCCAGCAGAGGTGCTGGTTTTTGGTGACATTTCCCAACCAAGGTGCTCAGATGACAACTTGATTCAGAAGAGACTTTGTTACTTGGGTGGTTGGGACTGTCCATGACATGTGAGGTACCAGGCCCCTGTTCTGCCCTCTGTGTTCCTATCCCAGTGGTGTCAAGGTCTCTGTGTACTGACTGGGAGAAGTGAGGGCAGCTGCAGCATCCCTGTGGGTTTGTGGCACCCACCCTGCTTAAACACTTCGGAAATGCCCATCAGCTGCTGATCTCTCACTTTTTAAATGCTTTGGAAAGTCTGTCTCCAAATCCGAATCCTCTGCTAAAACTGGTACTTGAGAGAGCTTTGTCCTCCTGCCTTGATGCCGTCACTGGTCTTTGGGTGTTTGTCTTGGAAGCCATGATTTTTAGGAAGATGGCATGGATGGGTTTTTAATATTCCTTCATGGTTTTAATCCTCAGATTGGACAGGGCTTCCATTCAGTTACATACCATGGTCTGCTGTCTTGGTAACCACATGGTGATGTTTCTCTTTTCTGTCAGGTATCAGGAAAAACTGTATTTAGACTGGTCCCAGACAGTCTCAGAAAAATCCCAGTACAACCTGACTCAGCCGCTCATCCGGCGAGACCCAGAAACCAAACTGATCACTGTCAACTTTGATCCCCAGGTAAGAACTGCTGCCACTCTCCTGCCTCTCATGGCATGTCCCCAGGCTGTGCCCCACTGTGCAGAGGTCTGGTGGGGTTGGTACCAGGTCTGTTCTCTGAGGCCTGTGGAACCCTTTCTGTGGTGGGTGACATGGAATTGCCATCCTCTTCATGGGCTCTGTTTCCTGGAGAAATATCAGGATCACAGTTTTAGCAGAGCAAATTCTGGTCAGAACCAGTGGCAGAAAGTCCCTGAGGAGCCATGTGTGTAACGTGTCAGCCCATCTAGACCAGTGTCAATACTGGTGTGAGGAGTGTTGGGACATCATCTCCAGAGGTGGGTTTATGTTATGTGTACCTGAAACCTGAGCTTCTGAGAGGGTGTAAAACACCCAGCAAAGGTTTGTTTTGTGACTCCAGTGTTTCCTTCACTGCAAAGCATGAGGCTGATGATAGATTTAAGTTCTGTTCTGGGTCCCCTGGAGCAGGAGCAGGGTCTGAGCCAGCAGCGAGCACAGATGGGCTGAGAGCTTCTGGGCCCTGGTGGGAGCCAGGCTCTGTTGGCTGTAAAAACGCCCTTTGCTGGGAAGGGGAGGAGTTGCAGTGGCCTTGGAAACGCTGGCATCCCAAGCTTCCCCTATCCCTGCGGCTTGCTACTGTCCAAGGAAAGGGTTTAGGTTTTAGATCTCATTCCAGCTTGCCCCTCAGTCAAAGGACTTGTCCATCTCCTTGAAAGCTCCTTGCTAAGTTGGGAGCCAACTGGCCCCAGGGGATGTTTCCTACTCTTCCCACTGGTGATGGGATTTGGAGCCTGGCATGTGCTGAGTGTGCCTGTCCTCAGCTCCAGTCTGTGAGTGCTGCTGCTCTTCTCTGAGCACACTGAGGACAGTCTGATGTCCCCCAGGGCCTGCTCAGCAACCCCTTCATTCCCTCCAAAATAGACAGGAGCACCTGGTTTTGCTTGGAAGGGAGGATGTATTTGCAACTCTTAAGCATGGAAATGCAATCCAGAGGTCACCTTCCATGGAGGAGGGGAGAGAGGGGAAGACCCCCCCCGCCCATGGTGGGGATGTCCAGACATTGCAGTGCAGAGAAGGGAGTGGAGCTCGGTTCTATCTCATTTGCCCTCTCGTTTCCTCAGTCCCTGGTTTTCCCTTTCCCTCCCACCACATCCTACTTCTTCCACCTTTCCAGACTGCCTCCTGCACTCCTCTTCACCCCTTCTTTCTTTATTTCTTTTTTATCTTTGTCTTCACTGACGCACTCTGAGTGCATCACGACTGACTCTCCTGACAGGCACTGCCTGATCCCCCCTGTGCCATTCCTTCAGAGGGGGTGTGCTTCCAGGGGCTTTGGCCAGTTCTGCAGGACACTGGGGTTTAGCTGACATCAGGCAGTGGTGGAGAGGTTTCAGTCAGCCCTGCCTGTCACCCAGGGCAGTGACAAGGCTCCTGGCCATGCAGTTCCTGTGCTTGTGGCTTCACCTGCTTATGGTCACACCTGCAGATTCCAGTTCTCCTATGGAAAAGAGGGGCAGGGAACTGGGACCAGAGGGTGTGGGTGGGATGGGATCAGACAGAGTTCTGCCCCATACCTTCACAGGAAGGAATAACACATTCTGCTAACCTAAGGGAAAGGTGACTTTCTGGGAGCTGCACTTCAAGCTCATCTGCAGCCAGGAGAGCTCCTCACCCCCCCATTGCCACACAATGGACTGAGTTTCTGTCACCCTGCCAGCACAACCCCAGGAGCATTTTGCCACTCACTGGGCACTGGACTGAACAAAGGCTTTTAGTCTCAGAGGGGATGTATCACACTGGCAGACCCTGCTGCTCCCTTTGTTGCAGGGAGTTGTTTATACTTGGGTTTATAATTTAATAATCTCCCTCAATACTGTCCCATCACACCTCAAACATGCACTAGCACTGAGTGCTTTGGTTGGGACAGGAGAAGCCTCTGGATGTCTTTGGTGGAAGGTGGGCACAGGATGAGATAAGTCACCAGGCTTGGGGCCATGGTATTACTTTTTTTAAATTTTTTTATACTTTTAAGCCAGTCAGCCCAGTAAACCAAGAGAACTGGAGCATCTTCTCTTTCAATTAGATAAGGGTCAAACTCTGTTTGCAGGAACAGTGTTGCTGAGAGACTGGTGATGTGAGTCCCTCATCATCTGAGGGGTGATCCACATGGATGAGGATGACTGAGAGGACCAGAGTCTGGATGGAATTTGCTGGCTGGGTAGTTAACAGAGCTCTGTGCCTTTGGCTGGGAAGAAAACCAGAGTCAAAGATAAAAGGGAGATAGATAGTACAGATCAGGAGGCGTCCAGACCCTTTCCAGTGTGCTGCTTTGGGAATAAACCAGCAGGAAGCCCCCAGGGTGCTCAGGGTTGGTTGGAGGGTGTCTGCCAGGACATGGGGAGGGTTGTCCCGTGCTCAGCTCTGTGCCTTGTGTCCCCAGCTGGTCTCAGTGCTCAGGGAGGTGAGTTACCTGTCGGGCAGCCGGGCAGGAGCCATCCCACCCACGGCAGCAGGAATCTACTCCTCCAGGGAATCCTACCGGCAGCTGGTGGCCAACCTGGAGCTGATGGGGAACAGGTACAACAAGGTCCTGAGAACAGTGCTGGAGGTGGAATATCCCCTGGTGCAGGGGCAGCTGCAGGATGTCGATGTTAAGCTGAAAGAGGCAGAAGAAACCCTGACCTGGAAGATGGAGGGTGAGCTGGTACTGGGGGAGGGGACAGAGCACAGAACTGTGTCTCAGCAGATTCCTCCCTGTGCCCAGCCTCTGTCCTCTGGTTCCCAATGGCAGTTCCCAGTTGGACAGAGGACTCTCCAGCAGAGAAGGCACTGGAGAGATGAGGAGCAGCCCCCAGCTTTCTTGCTTCTTTCCACATTCTCTTGATCTGCTGGGGTTGTGGACAGGATCCTGCTACCCTCAGGATCAGCCTGGGCTCTGGGCAGGAGAGGCTGCCCTGTGAGCAGTGAAATGGCAGCATTTGGGTTTGCAGGACCTGGCAAGGCTGGGGTTGAAGCATCTGCTCCCTGCCTTGCTGCCCCCCTTGCCAGCCCAAGTGATGCCACTCAGTCACTGCTTCCTCACCCAGCTGTGCAGGGAGTGGGAACCCTTTGGCCCAGGCATCTGGCACTGGGAACAACTCATCCCAGGCCACCTCATTAGCTTTTCCAGCAGGATGGAATAGTGCAGCTGGAGGTATGTTTGTGCACTGGGACATCAGGGTGATTTAACCAAGTTCTTCCTTGAGCAGCTTTAGCTGCAAAGCAGAGCAGAGGGAGCCTCTTGGTGAGAGCAAACTGCTCATGGGGGGAATGTGTGTTTGTGTCCTCAGGCTTGTGGTATGAGCAGGACCAAGTGAATCCCTGGGGAACATGCAAAGCAGAAAATCCTCAGGCTCAAAAACTCTTTCTCCATTGTACAATAAAGTTGGATTTTGCTGCAGATGAACCCTAAGTTCCCTGCACCTGAATGCACCTGGGGCTGGCACAGCCTGGGGTTGGGGGGCCCTGCTCTGGTGGTGAGGGCAGGGACACTCAGCCTGCTGTTCCCACTCTCCCCACACTTCTCCCTCTGGGGTCAGTCACTAGGAGATCATCCTGGGTACAGGGGAGCAGGAGCTGTCAGGCATCCCCATGGTGGGGGTGCTCCTGGCCGGAAGGAGGCTGTGCTGGTCTGAACTGTGACTTGTGGGGGAAGGAGGGAGGTAGAAGTGGCTGTGCTGGTCCAGGTGAGTCTCTTGCCTTAAGGATGGGTGAGAGATACATGAGACCTTGGGAAAACAGCCAGAGGCTGCTCTGAAGGGAGATGCACCAGAGCTTGGCCCAGCAGCTCTGAAAACAGGGAGTCAGTGGTCTCATTTCTCCCCAGGTGTGTGGGATCACATCTCTGGGGTCGTGGAAGGTGTCCATGACCTCGAGCAGAGGCTGCAGAAAGCCAAGGACAATGTTGAGTTGATCCAGAGCATTGTGGGCTCGTGGGCATCTCCCATCCTGGAGAGGAAGGATGGTAGAAGGGACTCAGTGCTGAGCCTGGAGGACTGTCAGAATCACCTGGAAAAGCGCTACAGCCTTGTCAGAGAGGCCGGGCAGAGGATCCACTCCCTGCTGAAGGTGAGGGGGACCTTCCCTGGGGTTTGTTGGCTCCTCACAGGCTCTGTGTGTCCCTGTGCCAGTGAAAATGTCCAGAGCTGCTGCACCTTAAGTGAGCTCCCTTAAGTCATTTGAAAATCTTACTCAGTGTTAATTAATGGTGGCTCTGATGGGTGAGCTGGACTGGGGGTGTAGGGCTGTGGTCTGGCATTGCTGAGCACCAGCTGGTGACAGGACTGGGCGCAGCTGCAGCCCAGGGAAGGGTCTGGCTGCAGCCCTGGCTGCTGGAGCCACTAGAGGGGAGTGGTGCATCGGGTTTGGGATCCTACTCCAAGAAAAAATATGCTCCGAGGTACTTACCTGCCAATAGAGGCAGCTGGCTGGGGCTGACCCTTCGGTTTCAGACTCCTTGTCCCTCTTTGGAGCAGGAGGTGATGCTGCCAGCCCAGGGAGAAGCTGAGAGACAAGAGAAAAGCTGCTGTCCCAAACTTTGGTGCTTTCCAGCATCTTTGACAGAGCTCAGAGTCCTCTGCAGACCAGGCGAAGGCCCAAAGCTCAGTTCCTCACCTGCCTGGTCCCAGGTGTTATGCATGTCAGGGACAGCCCTTGGCCTGGAGGGAGATGGTTTTATGTCCAGTCCTCTCCCGAGGGTCACTGTCTGGCCTTGGACTCTGAAGAGAAGCAGCTGGGTCTTCATGCCTCAGGATGAGCCTTTGAGACCTGCAGTGCTCCCTTCCCCAGGGCTGCAAAGCAGTCTTGAGTCCTCAGAGAAGAGGGAGAACAAGTGGCAGAGCTGCCAAGGCTCTTCTGCATTCCATTTTCCCCTTGAGTTGTTCCAGGTGACAAAGCAGCCCTTGACAGGAGCAAATCGTGGCCATACCACCAATAGCAACATCCATCTATCCCATCCCTCCAGGAGGCTGGTTCCCGTGGGCTCACTGGCATCAGTCCTTAACTGTGGGCAGCTCTCTTGGAGAACAGACTCAGCCCTGCTGTGTTTGAAGGCATCTTCTTTTTCTTCCAGGAAAACCAGAGCCTCTTACTTGCAGACCCAGCATCTGACTCCTGGAAGGCCTATGTGGATTATGTGGATGAGATAGTCCTGGATGGATTCTTCACTGCCATTGAGTGCTCGCTCAAGTACCTCCTGGAGAACACAGGTGACACTGGTTCCTGTCCCCTGGTCATGGTGGCTGCTCAGCCTCTCCAGAGGAAGGTCTCCTGTTGTGCTCTTCCTCATGCCCACAAGTTGTTCTCTCCTTCCTGGCTTTCCACTGGGCGTCTTCCCTGTCTCTGGGGGAGCCTCCAGACAGGGAGGGTGACTCCATCACTGGATTCCTCGGGGGGACGGAGAGAGATGAATGTTCATCACTTGCAGGGATTAATGGGTAGACAAAACTGAGACATCCTCCCAAGTCTGGGCTTGGGCTTCAGCAATCTCCCACCCTCCCATGCCCAAAGCATCAAGGTAACACAATCTTTCATTTGTGGGCAGTCTCAAGAGCTGGTTCTGCTCGTGAAAGTCATGAACAAAAAACCTCAGTCCCTGAGCATAAGTCCTGCGAAGAGACGAGCTGGGCTCAGCAGCCACTAGATGAGACATCCTGCCTAAGACCACCAGGGAGGTTCACCCCCTCTGCTGAGAGCAGCTTGTGTCCAACTAAAGCACATCTCCAGGAATGCCTCCCTCCTGGCACACTGAGTTGGAGAATTGCATCCAGTTCTTCACCATCTTGTTAAAAACTTGCACATATTGTCACATTTGCATCTGGCTTCAGTTTCTGGTTGCTGGGGTTTTTTTCATCCCTTTCTCCACTAAATTAAAGAGCCTCTTGGTTCCCGTTGTTTTTCTTGTCTGCAAGTACTTACTTGCTGTAATTGTTCAGCTCTCAGACTCCCTTTGGAGTAGCTGAAGAGCCTGGTCTCTTTAAAGCTTTCCTCAGCATGTTTTCCAGTCCTTAAATCACTTGTGTCTCATTGGTTCCCCACTGTCTTCAGTGGGTACCACCACACCAGCTGCTTTGCCAGCATTTCCTCATGTTGTGCAGACACAACAGCCCTGGACTCTGTGAGTGAGTGCTTCCCTCCCACCTGCCTGCTGTCCCTGCTGCCCTGTGTGCATCTCCTGGTAGGATGTTAGTGGTGGCTCAAGATGCCTTTTCTCCCCTTGAGAAAGATCCTGGTTCCTCCCTGCCAGATCCCAAGGCAGGGCTTGCTCCCCTGTTTGAGGTGCAGCTGGATTTGGTGATCCCAGATTTGGTATTTCACCCATCCCTGGACCCTGGCACACATGATGGCTTCTCTGACATGGTGGAAAGTCTCCTGAACAGCATCTACCACATCTCCTCGTTGGTGCCCCGGCTGGCCACACACAGCGGCTTCCCCCACTACCAGGTCTGTGGCCATGGCCCTCCCTCGTGCTGTGTGGCAGTGAGAAGGTGCCCACTGCTCCCACCTCACTGTGCTCTCCTCTCCCCTCCTGTCCTTCCCCTCTCCCTTTTCCCCTCTTCCTTCTCATCTCTCCTTTCCCCTCTCACTTCCCCCCTCTCCCCTATTTTCCCTCTCCTTTTCCCCCATTTTCCCTTCTCTCCTCTCCCCTCTTTCCCTTTTCCTCCCCTCCCCTCCTCCCCCCTGCTCCCCTCCTCTCTCCTGCCCTGCTCTCTCCTCTCTCCAGGCAGACCTGGAGGACATGTCTGGCCTGGCTGAGCTGCGCCAGGAGCTGCTGTGCCGTGTCCAGGCCGTGGTGTCCTCGTGCTGTGAGTTCCGGGGTTCCCTGGGGCGCTATTCCCATGTGTACGGAGAGGACCGGCGGGAGCTGAGCCGGCAGTTCCTGTTCTACGGGCGCGTCCTCACGGCCGCGGAGCTCGAGGCCCAGGACATGGTCCCTGAGGCACCGCCCACGCTGCAGCAGTTCAGGGAGCACATCGACTCCTACGAGAGGCTCTACGAGGAGGTGACTCACATGGAGCCCCTCAGCACCTTCCAGGGCTGGGTGAGGGTCGATGCTCGGCCTTTCAAGGCGGCCTTGCTGAATGAGATTAAAAGGTGGAGCTTGGTGTTCAAGCAGCATCTCCTGGAGCATGTCACACACAGGTGAGGGCTGCTCCTGCCTCTGCTCCTGGGACCTGCCCTGGGATTCCTCTTGTCTTGACTGGGCTTTATTGTTTTACACTGATAACCAGTTGAGTCATAGAATACCCTGAGCTGGAAGGAACCCACAAGGACCATCGAGTCCAACTCCTGGCCCTACACAGGACACCCCAACAATCCCAGCATGTGTCTGAGAGTGTTGTCCAAATGCTTCTTGATCTCTGGCAGCCCTGGGGCTGTGACCACTACGATAGCTAATAGAGGAGAAGGGTCCATAGTTCATGCCAGCTCCATCACATCCCTGTGTCTTCCATCCCCTGGTCTCTGCTGGCGCATAAACTGGGATCAGTGATGTGGACTTGGTACCACTGACATCCCTGAGGCAGTGGCCCTGGGACCTGCTATGTGGCATTAAACAGGGCATGTGTTTGCCTGCTTAACCTGAGGCAAATAATCCCATCTCTGCTGGGGCTCTGGGCCTGCTTTGTAGGATTAGACGTTGGCCATCAGTAAAGCTGCCTTAGTGCCACGGGGTACTTGCTCTGTTTCTGAAGGCATCGAAATTCAGGCAGCCTGTCATGAGGAGGTAGCTCCAGGTTACAAAAAGGAGGAGTTTGGGCTGTAAGTTTAGAAAGAACACATTCCCTGGTCTGAAGAGCTGCTCAGCCACCAGGTCTGTGTAGGATGATGCCCCAGCTGATTTACTGGTCACAACTTCAGTGAAGATGTGAAGGGTGTCCCAGGTCTTGGCTGCTCCCAGAGAAGTGTTCACAGACATCTGTAGAGGAGGCAGCTGCGTGGGGTGGTGATATGATCTCCTTTGTCTTTCCAGCACCATAATTCTGTTAGATAATTTCTGTGCAAAGAGGTTTTTGTGTAGCTGTGAAGGAGCATTTAGGAGTTGTTATTGAGAGTCCCTGACTCAGCAGTTTATTAGGTGAAGTATTTAAGGATGCATTTAGGCCCAACTGCATCCACAGAATTTAAGTGGGCACTTAAAAAGTAAGTGCTTTGAGAGGTGGACAGTGGATGTGCTGGGAAGGACCAGAGACACGGGAGCCCATTCTGCCTCTGCTAAAAGTACCCAGTAGCTGGTGAGGTTACGGACAGGGTAAGCAGGTATGGAAACATCCTCCAAACACTATCCTTGTCTCTAATGATTTATGACTCAAGGACTTTGAGAGACAGGGATCATGCCTTTGTTTTTAAAGACCTGGATGGATTTTTTCCCCTCTTACAAATGTCTAGTTGCTTTTCTGAACTGCTGTGAATTTGTATCACCTGCACCCTCTGCCTGCAGGGAGGGAGTTGCCTTGTCAGGTGAGGCAGTGTATGAAAGAGAATCCCTGTTTGTTGGAGCTTTGCAATCTGGTGGGTTCATCTGGGAAGATTGGATTCTTCTGTTGGAAGAGAAGGGGTGAAAACTGTCACAGAATCATAGAATGGTTTGGTTTGGAAGAGACCTTAGACATCACCCAGTTCCACCCCTGCCATGGGCAGGGACACCTTCCACTGTCCCACGTTGCTCTAAGCCCCGTCCAACCTGGCCTTGGACACTTCCAGGGATGGGGCAGCCACAGCTTCTCTGGGCAACCTGTGCCAGGGCCACCCTCACAGCACAGACTGTCCTCTCAAAGGCACCTCTGCAGAGCCCCCCTGAGCTCACTGTCTCTGTGACACTCCTGCTCAGCTCCCCTGTCCCCAGCCTGGGAAGTCCTAACTTGTCTTTGTGTTCCTTGCAGGAAACTGTACCACATCCAGGGATCCTTTTGAGCATGAATTGCAGTCCTGCTGCCCTTAGCATGCAGTGGGCAAGGAGAGCCAGGCCGTCCCCATCCCTGCCAGCCCAGCTGCCTGTGGAAGGCTGGATATTAATTCCACAGGAACTACTCTGATTCTGTGCCTCCCTGCTTTGTGCTCCACAGCTTGGCTGACCTTGAGGAGTTCATCCAAACTGCTGAGAAAGGGCTGAGCAGGAAGGTCGAGAAGGGGGATTACAATGGCCTCGTGGAGGTCATGGGACACCTCCTGGCCGTGAAGGAGCGACACGGTGCCACCGACGCCATGTTTGAGCCCCTGAGGGAAACCATTGACCTGCTGAGGGCCTACGAGCAGCAGGTGCCAGGGGAAGTCCACCAGCAACTGGAGGTGGGTGAGAACTTGTGGTGGACACACAGTTTACCAAGGAGCAGATGGCAAAGGCAGCAGGAGCCGAAGAGCATCGCAGGAATATTTAAGGCCCTGCTCCCTGTCATTAGAGGGCCTCAGTGGATAGTATTTTGCTATTGCAGGATGTGCCTTAATAGCTCTAAATTTTGGAGTTATATTGAGATTTTTCTTTTAAAGCAGAGATTAAGCCTTTTGTTATGTATGAAAAACATAGAATTGCCTGCTCCAACTCCCAGCGATTACTCTTGAACAAAATTAATGCATTTTCAAATACATCTGTTAATTAGGTTCAATTATAATTATTTTTAAATAAGCTGGTTCTTAGCAACGATGGAGATGGGAAGGATAATGTTGGCAGAGGAGTTGCCTTCTCACAGGACTTCAGGCCTCCACTGTGTCTGAACCACCGGATCTGCTTGACCCAGAGGGCATCACTGAGAGCAGGTTATGAAAGTGTTTTGTCACCTTTTCACATGTGGCTATGATGAGTAAGTTTTCTTTTGGGAATTCCTTTCATTTCTGTAAAGGGGACCGTGAGATGAAGGTTAGTAATGATGGTGAAGTGCCCAACCAGCTTTGGGGACAGCACTGGCAACAGCCAAGGGGATGCAGTGGAGAAGTGTGTGGCTGCCTGCTGATGGGTGCCCTGTGGACCCCTGTGGGCAGGGGGTCTGTGCAGGGCACAGGGTTAAAGCAGGAGCTGCTGGGGAGGAGTTCCTGCCTTGCAAAGGCTCCTGTTCCCTGCTGCAGGCTCAGATGGAGCCGAAGGGGGTTTAGCAATCCCTGGGTTTTCTGCTTGTGCAGCCTGATCTGTGGGAGGTCGGTCACCAA
Source organism: Lepidothrix coronata (assembly GCF_001604755.1). NCBI lineage: Eukaryota > Metazoa > Chordata > Aves > Passeriformes > Pipridae > Lepidothrix > Lepidothrix coronata. The sequence continues at coordinate 917,395 of NW_016690447.1, read as the reverse complement.
ATCTGGAAGAGTTAAGAGTCCTAAAGATACCCAGGGTCCTGCAGACCTCTGAACACCAGCAGGGCTGCATTGCATGGGTGTTCTGGCTGCTGCAGCATTTTTGGTCCAGCATGAAGCTGGAACCTGACTCTGCTAATCCCTCTGCCCAGGAGCTGCTGCTGTGGTGTCTGTTTGTGCAAGTACATTCAAACAACTGATTTATTTTCCTCATAGAAGAAATGAGGATGTGGGGCAGCCCTGCAGATGCAGGAGATAACAAAAAACACTTATCCTTTCTGGCAAGTGGCAGCAACACGTGTGTGAATGATTGATTTGTTCCTGTATAGGGTGGGAAAACCAGTAGTTCCTGTAGGTACTGCTCCTTCTGTGGCTGTGGAGATGGATGGGTGTGGAGCTGGTAGTCAGTAGGAGAAAAGGAAGCAGCTCCATGTGTGCCCTGCTGTGGTCCTGGATAGTGATTTCTATTTGGAATGAGATGTGCCAGGGAGAGACCCTTCAGGAGCTCCACTCTGGTCACCTCTGCTGCCTCAGAGCTGCCTTCAGTTATTTCCCTTCTTTTCATAGTGTTGGTGGGTCTCCATTAATCTCCCCAAATATGTGAACTGGGCTGAAAAGAAACCCAAAATCTTTCCTGTAGGCTTGGACAGTACATGGGGAAGTGGGGAGAGCACAGCACTGGGGCTTGGGGACAGCAGAGCCCTTGGTGTCAGTGCCTGGGCTGAGGGTATGGCTGGAGAGGCCCAGTGAGGAGAAATAAAATCCCTTTCTGAAGAAAATGCAAGGTCTGGAGGGGAGATTGTCAGCAGTGCTGTGCACTCACAGTTGGATGCAGAGCTGAGAAAGAACCCAGTCTCATTTGGTACTGATGTTGTATACACATCCTGGAGGGATTTGCCCTGTAGGGCTTTCTGGAGTCCTCCTGGTGTAACATCTCCTGGCAGTAAATGTCCCAGGCTCTGTTCCTTTAGCTCTGGGAAGCCAGAGGAGTTTGCATCCACATCCATTCTGCCTTCAGCTGCTCCCAGCAGGTTGCAGGCCCTGATGGGCTTGATGTCAGAATCACTGTTCTCTCTTGAGCACTGAACCATCCCGTGAGCCCAGGATTGAGTCTGGGATCTTCTTCAGTGGTTATGAACATGTTTTTACAATCAGAACAGTCAGTTGTAGGGTCTTGGTCTTCATTAGCGTTCAAAATTTTGAATAAGTGGGAATATTTATCCCAAATTGTGTCTTTAGCCTTTCATAGAATCACAGAATTGTTGAAGTTGGAAAAGATCTTTAAGATCTCACCCCAGCACCACCACCATGTTCACCACTAAACCATGTCCTCAAGTGCCACATCCACACATTTTTTGCATACTTCCAGGGATGGGGACTCCACCACTGCCCTGGTCAGCCTGTGCCAATGCTTTGCAACCCTTTCTGTGAGTTTTTTTCCTAATATCCAATCTAAACCTCCCCAGGCACAACTTGAGGCGTCCCAACAAAACTTTCTTACAGTCTTAGACACGGAATCTGTTGCTTTTCCTGTTCTGTGGTTACTCGTGAACAGATCAGGCACATCTTACACTGAACAGCAAGTCCTGCCTCCCAGCAGTTCTGTTTTGCCCACAGGAGCTGCCAGAGAAGTGGAACCACGTGAAGAAGCTGGCCCTGGCTGTGAGGCAGCACGTGGCTCCTCTCCAGGCCAACGAGATGACCGCCCTGCGCCAGAGCTGCGCCGCCTTCGACGCCCAACAGCTCCACTTCAGGGAGAGGTTTGGGAGAGAAGCTCCCTTCAGGTATGGACAGGTTATACCATCAGGGCAGCCCTGAGGGAAAAAAAGCTCTATGTGCTCATCTCTGCGTGTCCTGAGGATGCAGAGCCCTTCCATACCTGCTCCCAGTGCTGTGCCTGGGGTGTTGTGTCCCTGGGAACACTGTCCAGTGTTAGTGGTTTGGATGCTGAGGGCACATCGTTGCTTTAAGGTAGTGCCTTGTAGTACCATCAAGGTGTACTACAGACCTTTCATCTCTCCCACGTCTCTCAGAGGCACTGTTTAGTTTATGTTTTCTTTAGAAGTTGTTACAATATCACTTATGAATAACAAACATTTATTTCTAGGTTTGACACCGAAAAGCCTTATCAACTGCTGGATGCAAAGCACGTGGAGATTAAACAGATGGAGTCAGCCATGACCTCGATTTCTGAATCAGCTGGTCTGTTTGAAGTCACGGTGCCAGAATATAAACAACTGAAGCAGTGCAGGAAGGAGCTGTGTCTTCTCAAAGAGCTCTGGGATATGATCTCCCTGGTGAACACCAGCCTCAGTCACTGGCAGACCACCAAATGGGTGGATATTAATGTGGAAAACATGGATCTGGAGTGTAAAAAGTTTGCAAGAGAGATTCGGAATCTGGATAAAGAAATGAGGGCATGGGATGCTTTCACTGGACTGGACAGCAAGGTGAAGAACATGCTGACGGCCCTGAAGGCGGTGGCAGAACTTCAAAACCCTGCCATCAGAGAAAGGCACTGGAACCAGCTGATGCAGGTGACGGGTGTGAGGTTTGTGATGGACTCAGACACCACGCTGGCTGACCTCCTCAGGCTCAACCTGCATAAATTTGAGGGTGAGGTCCATGGAATTGTGGACAAAGCAGTGCGAGAAATGAGCATGGAGAAAGTGCTGAAGGAGCTGAGAGCGACTTGGAGCACCAGGGAGTTCCAGTACGAGCCTCACTCCCGCACCAACATCCCCTTGCTGAAGTCAGATGAGGAGCTCATCGAAACTTTGGAAGACAACCAGGTGCAGCTGCAGAATTTGATGTCATCCAAATATATTGCTTTCTTCCTGGAGGAGGTGTCTGCCTGGCAGAGGCAACTCTCCACTGCCGACTCTGTCCTTTCCCTCTGGTTCGAGGTGCAGCGCACATGGTGTCACCTGGAGGGCATCTTCATAGGCTCAGAGGATATCCGGGCACAGCTGCCCCAGGTGGGAAACCTCAAATCCTGCTTCCTCTTTGGAAAGCGTTGAAGAAGAGCCTCTATTATTAAATAGAGTTATCTATAGTGCCAAGTTGCCCCAAGCAGGGCTTTTCTCCCGCTGCTTCTCTCCCTGGAGGCTCCCTTAGTGCTGTGGTAGTTCCACGGGATGTTTTTGTGCCACAGGTTGTGCCTGAGCTGTGCTGAGAGGCTGATTTTCTCCCCTCCACTATTTGCATAGCAAATACAGAGAGTTGCTGGGGCTGGGCAGGAGACTGCTGGTTCCTTCAGTGCTGCAGGTGTGTTCCCTCTTCCCTTGGAGGGGAGAGCACCAGGAGAATTATTCAGGCACTGCAAATCCCAGAATCACAGAATGTGCTGAGTTGGAAGGGACCCACAAGGGTCATCGAGTCCAACCCTCAGCCCTGCACAAGACCATCCCCAAGAGTCACACCATGTGCCCCAGAGGATCATCCAAACCCTCCTGGAGCTCTGGCAGCCTTGGGGCTGTGACCACTTATCAAACCAGAGGTGGCCCAGGCAGCTCTGGCAGCATCCCCTCCCTGGATTTCAGTGCTGGTGCAGGGGGAGGGCAGCTCTTCTCCCCCTCCTGCTTTGGGAAATGGAGCAGAGTTGCCGTTGGTGAACCTCTCAGGTTGGCTTTGAGTCCAGCTTCCAGAGTTATTCCAGCCTGGCAGCCGTGCTGAGGAGGAACGTGCCTTTCACTGAGGAGTGAGCTGTAGGTGCAGTGTCCCCACTGTCCCTGTACCTGTGCAGTGTCACTGAGGGGGGACCTGACAGTTGCCCACCCTGTCCCCATCCCTTCCCTCTGGGCTGCTTGGGCTGTTCCTCTTCTGCTCTGGTGAGTGCTGGGCACACCTGGCTTCCCAAACTGTGTGTCCAGGGGCTGGTCCCAGAGCCCCAAGGGTTGTCCTGTGTGCCAGCGTAATGTGACATCCAGCAGCTCTCTGGGGGTGGGTCAGAAACCACAGCATGGTTTAACCTGCATCTCACAGGGTTCTGCACCTCAGCACCCACCCGGCAGGTGCCACGAACCAGTAGCCAGTTCCCTTCCATAGCAGAGGATGAAGCTCAGATCCTCTGGAGGCTGAACCTCCTTGGGATGCATCCAGGGCTGGGCAGTCTGTGCTGACAGGGCCAGGATGCACATCTGGAGCTGGCTGACAGGCTGGGAGAGCTGGGGGTGTTCAGCCTGGAGAAGTGAAGCCTCTGGGGAGACCTTAGAGCCCCTTCCAGCACCTAAAGGAGCTCCAGGAGAGCTGGAGAGGGACTTGGAACAAGGGATGGAGGGACAGGACAAGGGGAAATGGCTTCAAACTGACAGAGGGCGAGTTTAGTTTTGATATTAGGGAAAAAAATCTTCCCTGTGAGGATGTTGAGGCCCTGGCACAGGTTGCCCAGAGAGGTTGTGGAATTCTCATCCCTGGAAGTGTCCAAGACCAGACTGAATGGGACTTGGAGCAACCTGGTTTAGTGAAGGCAGGGGGATCTGGATAATCTTTAAGATCCCTTCTAACCCAAACCATTCTATTGTTCTATGATTCCATGAATGACTTCAGCCACAGCCTTGCTACAGGGGCTTAACACAGGTTAGCGTGGAAGTGTTCCCAGGAAAGCTGGGAGCACTCTTATGCAGTGTCCTATCTCACTCAGGAAGCTCAACTTGGGAAGAAAGGGGGAGCAGGGACATTTTGAACATAACTTATCTATTTTTCACTATTTAGCTTCAGAAATTCATGGTCTCTGTTGGGTGTCAGGGAGCTCCTCTGCTGGTGGTCTGGGGTTCCATAGCCCTACTCAGGGCAAGGAAGGGCTCTGCTCTTCCAGCCACCACACCCACATCAGGATGGGCGGTGTGGCATAAGGGGACAGCAGAACACCCATGAGGTTGGTGGCCTTTCCCCCATATGGGAGCATCTCCCCTGCTGTGATCAGGGAAAATGGGTAATTCATCTGGAATGGGAGATGAAGAGTCAGGAGGAGCTATTCAAAGGGGAATTCAATCCTGTGGGAATGAGTGGTCCTAGGGATTGGCTTCTGCACAGATCACTTTATCCACAGCTCCTGTGGGATACAATGACAAGGCAAAGGCCTGATTGGGAACTTGTTCCAGGCACATGGGTGGGAGAGCCCTTGGGGAGTGGAGGAGGGGTCCCCTCGGCACTGGCCAGAAGGCTCTCTGCAGAGGAGCTTTCCCCTCATCCGAAAGCCACACTCAGAGGATAGGATCCCTCAGCACACAATTTGTGTGTCACTGTGACTGTGTCCTTTGTGTCCCTTTTTAGGACTCCAAGTGCTTTGAAGGGATTGATGTGGATTTTAAAGAACTGGCCTATGAAGTTCAGAAAACCCCAAATGTAGTTGAGGCCACCAGTAAACCAGGTCTGTCCCAACAGCTGGAGGACATTCAAAGGAGGTAGGTAGAAGGTCAGTCCCAGGATTTTGTCAGAGGGAATCAGCTCTAAGAAGTTGGTTGATATTGTGCTCCAAGGCTGTTTCTGAGGCTGTGCATTATCTGCATTCACAAATCTCAGCCTTTCCGACCTTTCTCAAGTCTTTTTACTTGTGACCCATCACCCTGAAACCCCTGAGTGGAGTTTGGCTTTGTGTAGGGGCAAATTCTCATCCTGACTGTTGATTTGCACACGTTAGGGGCCATCCAGGTGGTTTGAACAGCTCATGGCCTCACTGCCACCCAAACACAGTGTCTGAAAGAGCTGTATAGGGGTGTGAGAAGAGGATCTAGTTTGGATGCTGGGAAGAAATCCTGCCTCTGAGGGTGGGGAGGCCCTGGCACAGGTTGCCCAGAGAAGCTGTGGCTGCCCCATCCCTGGAAGTGTCCAAGGCCAGGTTGGAGGGGGCTTGGAGTGACCTGGGCTAGTGGAAGGTGTCCCTGCCCATGGCAGGGGGTGGGACTAGATGGATTTTGAGATCCCTTCCAACCCAAACCATTCCATGATTCCATGATATCTGCAGCAGAGCTGAGCCCATGTTCTTTAATTTACAAAATTATCCCTGTGTGTGACACAAGGTGTAACAGCTCCCTGGGAAAGACCTGAGTGTCCTGAGATGGAGACACTGCTCACTTAACATATGAATGCACCTGAAACACACTTCAGAGTTCCCATGGAGCTGTTCTGGCAGTAACAGCTCTCCATTTCAAATAAAGATTGGATTTTATTTTCAATCGGATAAGGCCAATGTTCCTCACAGAGAATGTTATTTAGGAACTTTGTAAGCTCAGCAGCAGTTTAGCATGTGAACACTGCAAGATTCATTTTGCAGATCGGAGCAAACTGGTTTCCTTTCATGCTTTGCAAACACAAAAAGCTGAGTTGGTTGGAATCAGACTTTAAAATGTGGCTCATTAGAATAAAAGCCGTTCTGGAAATGTTCATCCCCGTGTGAAACCACCTGTGGCAGTTTAGAGCTTGTCTAAAACAGTAGGTCAGACTGCAAATCTTTCCAACCTCTTCTTCCACCTCTGTTTCTGCTTTTTTATGAGGCTGCCCTGGCTCTTGGGTGTTTGACCCCGGAGTAGAGAGTGAGCTGTGAGTTACTTTGTGCTGTGTTGATCTGTTCAGGAATGCTGGAGGGCAGCTGCAGGCTCAGCTCGTGCCTTGGATTTCCCCATGGTGGGGAGAAGCTGCTTGATAACCCAAAGGGCAGCACGAAGCATGGAAAGATCTTTAGCCCCCTGTCCTGGGCTCTGTTCATCTGCTTTGTCTCCACAGGTTGTCTCTGTGTGAGAAGGCTTTGGCTGAATATCTGGACATGAAGAGGTTGGCCTTTCCCAGATTTTACTTCATTTCTTCCACAGATTTATTGGATATTCTTTCCAATGGCACTAACCCACACATGGTAAGCCTTGGAGTGCATCAGCTTTGCATTTTGCAGCTGTCAAGAGTGTCACAGTGGAAAATGCAGTCTTGAGACTCTGCAGTGTCCTTTCTGGAGGACTTTTTCTCCCACCCTGATGTGGATTAACAACTCTTTCACAGCTCATCTTCATCTGTCATTCTGGACAGGCAGCATGTGCCCTGGGTGTTTTCTGATCTAACTCTGGTGCTGCTTGGGGAAGGTTCTGGGAGCTCTGCACTGAGCAGAGCTGTGGTTTTGGTGCCATAAAAACTGGGGGTTTGTTTCTGCTGGGACACAGCGAGGTGGGAGGAAACCACTTTGAAGGTCTCATCCAAAACTTGAATCCCAACCTGGGATGCCACTAAACAGCATCTGCTGTTGGAAGAGCCACAGACTGGTCATTCCAATGTGGAAGTGTTGATCACTGGTGGCTTGGAAAGGTCCCTTTCTTAGGGCAGAAAAGGCATTTGCTAGTAACCTCTTCTTCCTTCCCCCTTGCAAAGGGCTTTGGGGTGTCCTGATCGTAGGGGCAGGGAAGCACAGCACCTGGACAGGGTGAAGCACGTGCTGGTCAGACAGTGGCCGTGGCTCAGGGCCAGGCTGTGTGTCTGACCCTCTGCACCACTGACTGAGCAGGCTCCTCTGCTCCAGGCTGGGCTCCTGGGGTGGTGCCTGAATGCCGGGTGGGGGGAATCACTCCAAACACACCATTCCAGCTGCTGTCTCGGGAGGATTGCTGGGCCATCCTGGGGAGGAACTGGTAGGAACCTTCCTGCTGTAGGAAATGGCTTCCTGCTGTTCCCAAGGGTCAGGCACCTCTATCCCCCATGGGCAGAGCTCAGAGGATTCAGTCCTGAGGGTGCTTTTCCATATGGAGCATGGCAGTGTTGGGGCTGGTTATTGGTGCTGCTGGAGCTGTGCCAGGAATCCTCAGCTGCTTCTCTTGGCAGTGCTGTGCCCTGACTTACCTGGTTTGGGAGGCATCATTGGTGTGTAAACCCAATCAACATGTTCACAGCAAATGGAGACTGTTGGATAAGGAATCAATTCCTTATTCCACCTTTCAGTAGTGAGTAATCTCTCCTTCTTTAAGCTTTTCCTCATTTTCTGTGTTCATATGAGCACGTGAATGGGGCAGGTTTAAAAATGCTGTTGTTGCCACTAAACTTTAACTTTGCTTGGATCTGTTTTCTGCTGCTGGGTGATTTCAGCCCACAGAGTGTCATAAATACACAGCTGATTGATACTTTAAATGGAGAGAAAGAAAACACAGGAAGCAGAGGAAAACTACTGTGCTGAAATGCTCTGTAGAGTAAGAAGAAATTCCTGGCGCTTTCTGTTATTCAAAACTATTTGCAGTAAAATCAAAGCAAATGTCAAGTGGGATCATACCTGGATACACTCTCAGCCTTTCCACTGTAGTTTTAAAGCCTGATAATTCCTGAAGGAGGATTAAATACACAATGATATTTATCCGCTTGAACTGGATATTGAGCTGGGGCAGAGTCAGGGGTATTCCAGGCTCCGGTGGCAGGAATGCTCCGAGTGCTGGAGCACAGCCAAAGCCCTGAGACTAGCCAGGGGCTGGCAGTGGACACTGGGAATTGCTGAGCAGAAACTTCCAGATGTAGGAAAAGGTTTCTGTGGTTTATGTGAGATTTG
>NW_016690447.1:903642-908103 GCF_001604755.1 Lepidothrix coronata | reverse complement strand
TGTGATGTCCTGCTCTAGAAGAAGCACCAGTGACCTGCTCTGCTGGTGTTGGGAGCCTCAGCAGCACTTCTGATGTCTCCCCCTTGGCTTTGCAAACTCATCCAGGTGTGAACAGGACAGGACTGAATCATTCTGTTCCTTCTGGAAAAGTGCTTTTGGTCAAGGTGGGGGTTTTGTGTGGGATGTTGAGCTGTTTATCCTATGTCTTAGGCAGAAATAGAAATCTGGTTTCTCCATGAAGGAAAATCCAGGGCTTTTTTTCAGTGCAAAATTGATTTCTAGGAGGGAAAAAGCAGAAAGATTCTTAATGAAGAAAACTCCACAGTGTGCTGAGAACAGGCTGAGGTGGAGCAATGGATGGAGATCTCTCTGCACTACATGAAGGGAAATTGGGACTAGAGAATTATGTGATGTTTGAATGGTTTCTGAGCTTTTCTCCTGTGGGGGAAGTTTCAGGATTTGTTAAGGCATGTCTATCTAAATGAGGTAGAAATAGGTGGAGGTACTGAGAGAGACAGCAAGAGGCTTGTACTGCAGCATAATGGCAATGAGTGAGGAGATGTGGTGCTGCCAAGTGCTGTTCCAAGTCCTTGCTTTGTGAACGTGGCTGTGTCTGTCACATGCAGGGTGACCTCAGTTCTGCTTGTCCTGTCTGTGACTTTATTTATACAATTCTTTTTGCAGGTGCAACGTCATCTTTCCAAACTTTTTGACAGCTTGGCCAAGGTGAAATTCCAAGTGGACTCTGAGCAAAAGGCAATGAAGGTTGGCCTGGGAATGTACAGCAGAGAGGAGGAATATGTCCCCTTCAGTGAACCCTGTGACTGCAGTGGGCAGGTGAGAGTGAGGGCCTTGTGTGTTCAAACTCTCTGTGGAATCTGCTTTTCTGCCCCTTGAGTGGCGTCAATGGCCAAGACACTGTAGAGCTTCACTGCTCTTCCATTATGAATGAGAAAATCTGGAAGAGGTGCTGTGTAACTTTAATCCCTCCTTACACCACAGCTCTAGGCCCACTCTGGATGGATCCTCACTAAGTGGGGCAGAGGTGGCCCAGCCCACAGTGCAAAGGAGGGGTTTTCCATTCTAATTATTTTAAGATGTTTTGAGAGTTACTCTTACCCTCTCAGTTGGAAAAGGGAAGCATATTGAAAATAGATTAAGCTATTCCATAGTGCCTCGGCATGGCTACCTTTGGAAAGAGAAGGGTTTTTTCCCATTTTCCAGATCTTTCTTTCATAGGATGAGTTGAAGTGCAAAATTTAAGAATCAAACTACTGCTCAGCTTTTCTGTCCCTGTAGTTGCACTTTTCTCCATGGACTATTATAAGAAGCTAAAGTATGTAATACCAGCTCTGAGCTCCCTGGTGATGGAGCTTGGCATTTAAACTGTCCTCTCAGCGAGGGCTTTGCCTGTGAAATACTAAATTCAGCAGGAATTGTGTTCCCAGGCTCTCTCTTGCTGCTGGCAGATTGTGCTCAGTCCCACGAGTGACTCTGTCATGGCCTGGAGCTGGAACATGCTGAACTAAATTGCTCCTCAGTGGAGTTCATTTTGGTTCCTCCTAAAGCTGGAGTTCCACAAAACCTGCCATGTTCCCTTAGTGTCTGGAAAGAGATGCTGATCCTGCAGGAGCAGAACTGGCTGAGTCCTGCAGTCCGAAGGAGGACAGAGGTGTGTTGGACTGCAGAGCTGAGCTGCTGCTCCCATTCCCTGGGCCACTCATGACCCAGGAGGAGCAAACCTGTTCCTGAGGTTTCGTGTCTCCTGCAGGTCGAGGTGTGGCTCAATCACCTGCTGGACACCATGAGGGCCACGGTGAGGGACGAGATGACGGCGGCTGTCACGGCCTACGAGGAGAAGCCGAGGGAGCAATGGCTCTTTGACTACCCTGCCCAGGTACCTGCCAGCGCTCCTGGGAAAGGTGGGGTGTGGCTTCCCCTTCCATTCTGCCCTTCCCTGCTTTCAGTCGTGGCCTCTGGCTATGGCTGGGGATGTTTCTGGCCTCTGCTGTGCTGTCCAGGAAGGAGGAAGGGCGAGTTCTCCTTTCTCCTGGCAATCCCTTGATGGATTCCCAGGCTGAGCTCTGTGCTCTGATTGGAGCTCCAGGCAGGATGCAGTCCCAGGACTTGGGCAGTGGCTGCTGCATCCTGGGGGTCATGGGAAGCCTGTACACCCGGAGAGGTGAGAGGTGCCACAGAAGAACAAAGGATGAAGCCTGATGAGGGGAAAGAGCCCCTTGGATGCCCCTCTGGCAGCCTCATGGTCTCCAGCTCAGCCTCCCATGTCAGACATGGGAAAGAGACTCACTTCCTGAGGAGCAGCTGCTAAATGTGTCTGCCCCTGACAGGGTGTTAAATGGATGTCATGGGGCAGGTCCCCCCTGTCCTGTGTGCTGTGACACTGTGGGACAAAATACTTAATCTTATGTCATAGATGCTTCATCCTTGATCTCCCTGTGGATCAGAGACTCAAATGTGAGGAAGCTCTGGTGTTTCCCTGATACTGAGGCAGACTGTTTTTCCAGGTGGCTCTCTCCTGCACCCAGATCTGGTGGACAACCGAGGTGGGGATTGCCTTTGCCAGGATGAAGGAAGGCTACGAGAAGGCCATGAAGGAGTACCACAAGAAGCAGGTGGCCCAGCTGAACAGCCTGGTGACCATGCTGCTGGGGCAGCTCTCCAAGGGCGACAGGCAGAAGATCATGACCATCTGCACCATCGACGTGCACGCTCGGGATGTGGTGGCAAAGATGATTGCGCAGAAGGTTGGTGTTCACAGCTCAGGCTGGTCCCGTGCTGGGCATTGGGATTATGGAGGGGTAGAGCAGGTACAGACAGATCACTGCCTGACTCAGTGGGAGGCACATGGCTCTTCTTTTTATAGCTCCCTTGCTCTGGTGTGGGGCCAGAGGGACCCCTTTGGGACTCCCTTGTCTGTCACTGCTCCCCCCCCTCCACTGCCCTGTCATCACAGAATCATGGAATCATTTGGCTTGGAAAGGACCTTAAAGCTCTTCTCATTCCATCCCCTGCCATGGGCAGGGACACCTTCCACTAGCCCAGGTTGCTCCAAGCCCTGTTTAACCTTGCCTTGGACACTTCCAGGGATGGGGCAGCCACAGCTTCTCTGGGCAACCTGTGCCAGGGCCTCCCCACCCTCACAGGGAAGAACTTCGTCCCAGTATCCCTAACCCTGCCCTCTGTCAATGTGAAGCCATTCTTCCTTGTCCTGTCACTCTGTTCAACGTGACATGCCCTGTCCAAAATCTCTCTCCATCTCTCCTTGGAACCCCTTCGGGCACAAAAAGGCCCCAATTAGGTCATTCAGGAGCCTTCTCTTCTCCAGGCTGAACAGTCCCAACTCTCTCAACCTTTTCTCATAGCAGAGGTGCTCCATCCATCTAATCCCAATGTCCCTGACACTGTTTCATGTCCAGCTCTGCAGGTGGGTGGGAAGGTGCCCTGGGTGTGCTGGGTTGTGGCTGTACCCTCCTTTGTGTCCTCCCAGAGGCACCTTCAAGGCACAGCTGGCCTTGATGGTGCCTTGGCCCAGTTTGGGATGCAGGTGTCTGTCTGTCCACCTGCAGGGCTGTTGCTGGTTGTGCAGAGTGCTGGCCATGGCTCCTTGTCCCCTGTCCCCTGGTGCTGTCTGAGGCCCCTTCCCTGGCTAAGCAGCCTCTGTCCCCTTTGCTCACCCTGCTTTGCTGAAGCCTCTTCATGCCATGCTGCTTCTTAAATCTCCTCTCCAGGACTCTTGGTGCTGCTCTTTCTCTTGGACATTCACTTTTTCCTCTCCCATGGACATGCTTGCTAATTTGGTCCTGCCCTCTGCTGATGGGAAGTGGGGAGGTGACATTGGTCACCCCCCTGCCTTTGCAGTGACCAGTCCACCCCCAGTGACAGCTCCATTGCAGTCCCTGAGCTGTGTGTGGCCCCCCTGATGGTGCCTGTGGGCTCGTTGCAGGTGGACAATGCCCAGGCATTCTTGTGGCTGTCGCAGCTCCGGCACCGCTGGTCAGACGAGGAGCAGCACTGCTTTGCCAACATCTGTGATGCCCAGTTCCTGTACTCCTATGAGTACCTTGGCAACACCCCTCGGCTCGTGATCACCCCCCTGACGGACAGGTGAGTCCCTGGGAAACACCAGCACAGCCACGTGGCTGGAGGAAGAGCTGCCAGCTAAAGAGGGGTTTATTTTGGACACCCACACCCCTCTGGTTCTTTGTCTGTGTCCCTGCAATCCTGTGGCAGAGCTCCAACTCTCACCTGTTGTTACAGAATCACAGAATCAACCAGATTCTGGAAAAGACTTCTGAAATCGAGTCCAACCCATGATCCAACCCCACCTTGTCACCCAGACCATGGCACTGATGCCACATCCAGGCTCTGCTCAAACCCCTCCAGGGACGGGGACTGCACCCCCTCCCTGGGCAGCCCATTCCAAGGGCTGATCCCTCTCTC